>NW_025753118.1:0-11268 GCF_021184085.1 Oncorhynchus gorbuscha
GTCCTCAGTGTGTTGGAGTGTGTTGGTCCTCAGTGTGGTGGTCCTCAGTGTGGTGGTCCTCAGTGTGTTGATCCTCAGTGTGGTGGTCCTCAGTGTGGTGGTCCTCAGTGTGTTGATCCTCAGTGTGGTGGTCCTCAGTGTGGTGATCCTCAGTGTGTTGGTCCTCAGTGTGGTTGTCCTCAGTGTGGTGGTCCTCAGTGTGGTGGTCCTCAGTGTGTTGGTCCTCAGTATTGTGGTCCTCAGTGTGTTGGAGTGTGTTGGTCCTCAGTGTGGTGGTCCTCAGTGTGGTGGTCCTCAGTGTGTTGATCCTCAGTGTGGTGGTCTTCAATGTGTTGGTCCTCAGTGTGGTGGTCCTCAGTGTGGTGGTCCTCAGTGTGGTGGTCCTCAGTGTGTTGGTCCTCAGTGTGGTGGTCCTCAGTGTGGTGGTCCTCAGTGTGTTAGAGTGTGGTGGTCCTCAGTGTGGTGGTCCTCAGTGTGGTGGTCCTCAGTGTGGTGGTCCTCAGTGTGTTGGTCCTCAGTGTGGTGGTCCTCAGTGTGGTGGTCCTCAGTGTGTTGGAGTGTGTTGGTCCTCAGTGTGGTGGTCTTCAGTGTGTTGGATTGTGGTGGTCCTCAGTGTGGTGGTCCTCAGTGTGTTGGTCCTCAGTGTGGTGGTCCTCAGTGTGTTGGAGTGTGTTGGTCCTCAGTGTGGTGGTCTTCAGTGTGTTGGATTGTGGTGGTCCTCAGTGTGGTGGTCCTCAGTGTGGTGGTTCTCAGTGTGGTGGTTCTCAGTGTGGTGGTCCTCAGTGTGGTGGTCTTCAGTGTGTTGGTCCTCAGTGTGGTGGTCCTCAGTGTGTTGGTCCTCAGTGTGTTGGTCCTCAGTGTGGTGGTCCTCGGTGTTATGGTCCTCAGTGTGTTGGATTTTGGTGGTTCCCAGTGTGTTGGTCCTCAGTGTGGTGGTCCTCAGTGTGGTGGTCCTCAGTGTGGTGGATCCTAGTGTGGTGGTCTTCAGTGTGTTGGAGTGTGGTGGTCCTCAGTGTGGCGGTCTTCAGAGGACCATCATACTGAGGACCACTACAAACATACAAGTATTTTACACCAGATAAACTTCTTGTAAATCCAGCCACAGTGTCCGATTTCAAATAGGCTTTACAGCAACAGCACACCAAACGATTATGTTAGGTCAGCACCTAGTCACAGCACACCATACAGCCATTTTCCAGCCAAGGAGAGGGCTCACAAAAGTCAGAAATAGCGATTAAATTAATCACTAACCTTTGATGATCTTCATCAGATGGCACTCACAGGACTTCATGTTATACAATAAATGTGTGTTTTGTTCGATAAAGTTCATCTTCATGTCCAAAAACCACATTTGAAATTGGTGTGTTATTTTCAGAAATGCATCTCAAACAAACATCCGGTGAAAGTGCAGTGAGCCACATCAAACTACAGAAATACTCATAATACTCACACTCCTCAGTGTGTTGGTCCTCAGTGTGTTGGTCCTCGGTGTGGTGGTCCTCAGTGTGGTGGTCCTCAGTGTGGTGGTCCTCAGTGTGGTGGTCTTCAGTGTGGTGGTCCTCAGTGTGTTGGAGTGTGTTGGTCCTCAGTGTGGTGGTCTTCAGTGTGTTGGATTGTGGTGGTCCTCAGTGTGGTGGTCCTCAGTGTGTTGGAGTGTGTTGGTCCTCAGTGTGGTGGTCTTCAGTGTGTTGGATTGTGGTGGTCCTCAGTGTGGTGGTCCTCAGTGTGGTGGTCCCTCAGTGTGGTGAATTTCACTCAGTGTGGTGGTCCTCAGTGTGGTGGTCCTCCAGTGTGTTGGTCTCAGTGTGGTGAATTCCTCGAATTATTGTAGTCCTCAGTCATGGTGGTCTCAGTCTGTGTTAAGTGGTGGTCCTCAGTGTGGTGGTCCTCAGTGGTGGTGTGTGTGGTCCTCAGTGTGGTGGTGTGTGGTGGTCCTCAGTGTGTTGGAGTGTGTTGGTCCTCAGTGTGGTGGTCTTCAGTGTGTTGGATTGTGGTGGTCCTCAGTGTGGTGGTCCTCGTGTGTTTGTCCTCAGTGTGTTGGTCCTCAGTGTGTTGGAGTGTTGGTCCTCAGTGTGGTGGTCTTCAGTGTGTTGGATTGTGGTGGTCCTCAGTGTGGTGGTCCTCAGTGTGGTGGTCCTCAGTGTGGTGGTCCTCAGTGTGGTGGTTCTCAGTGTGGCGGTTCTCAGTGTGGTGGTCCTCAGTGTGGTGGTCCTCAGTGTGGTGGTCCTCAGTGTGGTGGTCCTCAGTGTTATGGTCCTCAGTGTGTTTGATTTTGGTGGTTCCCAGTGTGTTGGTCCTCAGTGTGGTGGTCCTCAGTGGTGGTCCTCAGTGTGGTGGTCCTCAGTGTGTTGGTCCCTCAGTGTGGTGGTCCTCAGTGTGGTTGTCCTCAGTGTGTTGGAGTGTGGTGGATCCCTGAGGTGGGGGGGTCTTCAGTGTGTTGGAGTGTGGTGGATCCTAGTGTGGTGGTCCTCAGTGTGGTGGTCCTCAGTGTGGTGGTCCTGTGTTATGGTCCTCAGTGTGTTGGATTTTGGTGGTTCCCAGTGTGTTGGTCCTCAGTGTGGTGGTCCTCCCAGTGTGGTGGTCCTCAGTGGTGGATCCCTAGTGTGGTGGTCTTCAGTGTGTTGGGTGTGGTGGTCCTCAGTGTGGCGGTCTTCAGAGGACCATCTACTGAGACCACTACAAACATACAAGTATTTTACACCAGATAAACTTCTTGTAAATCCAGCCACAGTGTCCGATTTCAAATAGGCTTTACAGCGACAGCACACCAAACGATTATGTTAGGTCAGCACCTAGTCACAGCACACCATACAGCCATTTTCCAGCCAAGGAGGCTCACAAAAGTCAGAAATAGCGATTAATTAATCACTAACCTTTGATGATCTTCATCCAGATGGCACTCACAGGACTTCATGTTATACAATAAATGTGTGTTTTGTTCGATAAAGTTCATCTTCATGTCCAAAAACCTCATTTGAAATTGGTGTGTTATTTTCAGAAATGCATCTCAAACAAACATCCGGTGAAAGTGCAGTGAGCCACATCAAACTACAGAAATACTCATAATAAACATTGATAAAAAGTACAAGTGTTATGCATGGAATTATAGATAAACTTCTCCTTAATGCAACCACTGTATCCAGATTTCATGAAAGCTTTAGGGAAAAAGCACACCATGCAATAATCTGAGTACAGCGCTCAGGCACCAAAACAAGCCATACCGCCATGTTGTGGAGTCAACAGTAGTCAGAACTAGCATTATATATATTCACTTACCTTTGATGATCTCCCAGACATCATTCAAACAGTTTTCTATCCAAATATACTAATAGCATGCATATCTTAGCTTCTGGGCCTGAGTAGCAGGTAGTTTACTCTGGGCACCTTATTCATCCAAGCTACTCAATACTGCCTCAGTCATAAGGCGTTAAGGTCAGAGTTAAGAAAACCTAGGACACTAAAGAGGCCTTTCTACTTACTTTGAAAAACACCTAAATAAATATGTCCAGGGTACCTGCTCATCTGCGTGAATGTGCCTTAGGCATGCTGCAAGGAGGCATGAGGACTGCAGATGTGGCCTGGGCAATAAATTGCAATGTCTGTACTGTGAGACGCCTTAGACAGGCGTGTTGTAGGCCTGTTGTAAGGCAGGGCCTCAACAGACATCAGCGGCAACAACGTCGCCTATGGGCACAAACCCACCGTCGCTGGACCAGACAGGACTCGCAAAAAGTGCTCTTCACTGACGAGTTGTGGTTTCGCCTCACATGGGGTGATGGTCGGATTTGCGTTTAACGTCGAAGGAATGAGCCCGAGGCCTGTATTCTGGAGTGGGATCGATTTGGAGGTGGAGGGTCCGTCATGGTCTGGGCGGTGTGTCAAAGCATCATCGGACTGAGCTTGTTGTCATTGCAGGTAATCTCAACGCTGTGCGTTACAGGAAAGACATCTTCCTCCTTCATGTAGTAGCCTTCCTGCAGGCTCATCCTGACATGACCCTCCAGCATGACAATGCTCTTTCTGTGTGTGATTTCCTGCAAGACAGGAGTGGAACAGTCAGTGTTCTGCTATGGCCAGCGAAGCCCGGATCTCAATCCCATTGAGCACGTCTGGGACCTGTTGGATCGGAGGGTGAGGCTAGGGCCATTCCCCCCAGAAATGTCCGGGACCTTGTAGGTGCCTTTGTGGAAGAGTGAGGTAACATCTCACAGCAAGAACTGTCAAATCTGGTGCAGTCCATAAGAGGAGATGCACTGCAGTAGTTAATGCAGCTGGTGGCCACACCAGATAATGACTGTTACTTTTGATTTTGACCCCCACCCCGCCCCCTTTGTTCAGGGACATATTATTTTAGTTCTGTTAGTCACATGTCTTTGGAACTTGTTCAGTTTATGTCTCAGTTGTTGAATCTTGTTATGTTCCTACAAGTATTTACACATGTTTTGTTTGCTGAAAATAGATGCAGTTGACAGTGAGAGGCGTTTCTTTTTCGCTGAGTTTATACGAAGGGTTCATCATGGTATTATGATAATGCTGTATAGTATAATGAAGATTTCATCATGGTTTTATGGTAATGCTGTGTAGTATATGAAGATTTCATCATGGTTTTATGGTAATGCTGTATAGTATAATGAAGATTTCATCATGGTTTTATGGTAATGCTGTATAGTATATGAAAGATTTCATCATGGTTTTATGGTAATGCTGTATAGTATATGAAGATTTCATCATGGTTGTATGGTAATGCTGTGTAGTATATTAAGATTTCATCATGGTTGTATGGTAATGCTGTATAGTATATGAAGATTTCATCATGGTTTTATGGTAATGCTGTATAGTAAATGAAAATTTATTCATGTTATTAGGGTAATACTTTTTTGTTATGTTACTTGTTAAAACTTCTTAAGGATAGGGGGCACTATTTTCACGTCCGGATGAAAAGCCCAAAGTAAAACTACCTGCTACTCAGGCCAGAAGCTTGGGAAATGCATATAATTAGTAGATTTGGATAGGAAACACTATAACGTTTCTACAACTGTTAAAATTATGTCTGTGAGTATAATATAACATATTTGGTAGGCGAAACCCCGAGGACAAACCATCCAGGAAAAACATTTTATGAGGTCACTCTCTTTTCAATGATATTTCTATGTGGATCTAGATTTCTAAGGCATTTGCTTGCAGCTCCTATCGCTTCCACTAGATGTCAACAGTCTTTAGAAATTGGTTGATGTTTTCCTTTGAGAATTAAAGTAAGGGCTGTTCAGAACGAGGGTCGAGTCTAGTGTACTGTTGTGGTTGGGGCACGTCTGGCCGGTGGAAATGTGATTTTCATGTGTTTGTTTGATGAGGTGCTGTCCTCAGATAATAGCATGGTTTTGAAACTTTTGAAAAGTTACACTGTGGCTGGATTAATAAAGTTCATCTTTAAACCAATGTATAACATTTGTATGATTCATGAATTATTATTATGAGTATTTCTGTTTTTAAATTTGGCTGCTATTTCACTGGGTGTTGTCAAATCGATCCGTTAATGGGACTGGTGCGCGAAGGGATCACTAAGAATTTAAGTACATTTTTACTCCTGATTTTTATTTTGGCTTTTCATAACAAACGGGTTAAATACTTATTGACTCAAGTCATTTCATCTTTTAATTTTTATTGAGTTTCTACACATTTCTCATTCCACTTTGTCATTATTAAGTATTGTGTGTAAGCCAGTGACATAGAATCAAAATGTTATCCATTTTAAATTCAGGCAAAACAACATCTGAAAAATGGGTGCGAATACTTTCTGAATGTGGACCCTTTTCCATGTTAGATTAGGCTATAAATAGCTGTGACGTTATTCAGAGTTTTAATCGTGTGCCCTCATAATTTTGCGTGGATGAAATCTGGACACGAAGCTATAGGCTGCTGTACGTCTGAACATGCCAACTATTTTAATGTTCAAATGTCCAATAAGACACTAGTCATCATCCAAAGCTCCAAGAAGTCACTAGTCGGAGGTGAGGAGGTGTTTTACATCAGTGAGGAGGTGGTCTCCATCAGTGAGGAGGTGGTCTCCGTCAGTGAGGAGGTGTTTTACATCAGTGAGGAGGTGGTCTCCGTCAGTGAGGAGGTAGTCTCCGTCAGTGAGAGTGGTCTCCATCAGTGAGGAGGTGTTTTACATCAGTGAGGAGGTGGTCTCCATCAGTGAGGAGGTGGTCTCCATCAAGTGATGAGGTGGTCTCCATCAGTGAGGAGGTGTTTTACATCAGTGAGGAGGTGGTCTCCATCAGTGAGGAGGTGGTCTCCATCAGTGAGGAGGTGGTCTCCATCGGTAGGAGGTGGTCTCCATCAGTGAGGAGGTGGTCTCCGTCAGTGAGGAGGTGGTCTCCATCAGTGAGGAGGTGGTCTCCATCAGTGAGGAGGTGTTTTACATCAGTGAGGAGGTGGACTCCATCAGTGAGGAGGTGGTCTCCGTCAGTGAGGAGGTGGTCTCCATCAGTGAGGAGGTGTTTTACGTCAGTGAGGAGGTGGTCTCCATCAGTGAGGAGGTGTTTTACGTCAGTGAGGAGGTGGTATCCATCAGTGAGGAGGTGTTTTACGTCAGTGAGGAGGTGTTCTCCATCAGTGAGGAGGTGTTTTACGTCAGTGAGGAGGTGGTCTCCATCAGTGAGGAGGTAGTCTCCGTCAGTGAGGAGGTGGTCTCCGTCAGTGAGGAGGTGGTCTCCGTCAGTGAGGAGGTGGTCTCCGTCAGTGAGGAGGTGGTCTCCGTCAGTGAGGAGGTGGTCTCCATCAGTGAGGAGGTGTTTTACGTCAGTGAGGAGGTGGTCTCCATCAGTGAGGAGGTGGTCTCCGTCAGTGAGGAGGGTGTTTTACGTCAGTGAGGAGGTGGTCTCCGTCAGTGAGGAGGTGTTTTACGTCAGTGAGGAGGTGGTCTCCGTCAGTGACGAGGTGGTCTCCATCAGTGAGGAGGTGTTTTACGTCCAGTGAGGAGGTGGTCTCCGTCAGTAGGAGGTGGTCTCCATCAGTGAGGGAAGTGTTTTACGTCAGTGAGGAGGTGTTTCGTCAGTGAGGAGGTGTTTCCGTCAGTGAGGGAGGTGGTCTCCGTCAGTGAGGGAGGTGTTTTCCATCAGTAGGAGGTGGTCTCCGTCAGTGAGGTGTTTTACGTCAGTGAGAGTGGTCTCCATCGGTGAGGGAGGTGTTTTTGCGTCAGTGGTGGTCTCCGTCGGTAGTGGTCTCCATCAGTGAGGAGGTGTTTTACGTCAGTGAGGAGGTTGTCTCCATCAGTGAGGAGGTGTTTTACGTCAGTGAGGAGGTGGTCTCCATCAGTGAGGAGGTGTTTTACGTCAGTGAGGAGGTGTTTTACGTCAGTGGGGAGGTGGTCTCCATCAGTGAGGAGGTGGTCTCCATCAGTGATGAGGTGTTTTACGTCAGTGAGGAGGTCGTCTCCATCAGTGAGGAGGTGTTTTACGTCAGTGAGGTTGTCTCCATCAGTGAGGAGGTGTTTTACGTCAGTGAGGAGATGGTCTCCATCAGTGAGGAGGTGGTCTCCGTCAGTGAGGAGGTGGTCTCCGTCAGTGAGGAGGTGGTCTCCGTCAGTGAGGAGGTGGTCTCCGTCAGTGAGGAGGTGGTCTCCATCAGTGAGGAGGTGTTTTACGTCAGTGAGGAGGTGTTTTACGTCAGTGAGGAGGTGGTCTCCATCAGTGAGGAGGTGTTTTACGTCAGTGAGGAGGTGGTCTCCATCAGTGAGGAGGTGGTCTCCGTCAGTGAGGAGGTGTTTTACGTCAGTGAGGAGGTGGTCTCCATCAGTGAGGAGGTGTTTTACGTCAGTGAGGAGGTGGTCTCCGTCAGTGACGAGGTGGTCTCCATCAGTGAGGAGGTGTTTTACGTCAGTGAGGAGGTGGTCTCCATCAGTGAGGAGGTGGTCTCCGTCAGTGAGGAGGTGGTCTCCATCAGTGAGGAGGTGTTTTACGTCAGTGAGGAGGTGGTCTCCATCAGTGAGGAGGTGTTTTACGTCAGTGAGGAGGTGTTTTACGTCAGTGAGGAGGTGGTCTCCATCAGTGAGGAGGTGTTTTACGTCAGTGAGGAGGTGTTTTACGTCAGTGAAGAGGTGTTTTACGTCAGTGAGGAGGTGGTCTCCATCAGTGAGGAGGTGGTCTCCATCAGTGAGGAGGTGGTCTCCATCAGTGAGGAGGTGGTCTCTGTCAGTGAGGAGGTGTTTTACGTCAGTGAGGAGGGGTCTCCATCAGTGAGGAGGTGGTCTCCATCAGTGAGGAGGTGGTCTCCATCAGTGAGGAGGTGGTCTCCATCAGTGAGTAGGTGGTCTCCATCAGTGAGGAGGTGTTTTACATCAGTGAGGAGGTGGTCTCCATCAGTGAGGAGGTGGTCTCCATCAGTGAGGAGGTGGTCTCCATCAGTGAGGAGGTGTTTTACGTCGGTGAAGAGGTGTTTTACGTCAGTGAGGAGGTGGTCTCCATCAGTGAGGAGGTGGTCTCCATCAGTGATGAGGTGGTCTCCATCAGTGAGGAGGTGGTCTCCATCAGTGAGGAGGTGGTCTCTATCAGTGATGAGGTGGTCTTCGTCAGTGAGGAGGTGGTCTCCATCAGTGAGGAGATGGTCTCCATCAGTGAGGAGGTGGTCTCCGTCAGTGAGGAGGTGATCTCCGTCATTGAGGAGGTGGTCTCCATCAGTGAGGAGGTGGTCTCCGTCAGTGAGGAGGTGGTCTCCATCAGTGAGGAGGTGTTTTACGTCAGTGAGGAGGTGGTCTCCATCAGTGAGGAGGTGTTTTACGTCAGTGAGGAGGTGGTCTCCATCAGTGAGGAGGTGGTCTCCGTCAGTGAGGAGGTGTTTTACGTCATTGAGGTGTTTTACGTCAGTGAGGAGGTGGTCTCCGTCAGTGAGGAGGTGGTCTCCATCAGTGAGGAGGTGTTTTACGTCAGTGAGGAGGTGGTCTCCATCAGTGAGGAGGTGGTCTCCGTCAGTGAGGAGGTGTTTTACATCAGTGAGGAGGTGTTTTACGTCAGTGAGGAGGTGTTTTACGTCAGTGAGGAGGTGGTCTCCATCAGTGAGGAGGTGGTCTCCGTCAGTGAGGAGGTGTTTTACGTCAGTGAGGAGGTGTTTTACGTCAGTGAGGAGGTGGTCTCCGTCAGTGAGGAGGTGTTTTACGTCAGTGAGGAGGTGTTTTACGTCAGTGAGGAGGTGGTCTCCGTCAGTGAGGAGGTGTTTTACGTCAGTGAGGAGGTGTTTTACGTCAGTGAGGAGGTGTTTTACGTCAGTGAGGAGGTGGTCTCCATCATTGAGGAGGTGTTTTACATCAGTGAGGAGGTGGTCTCCATCAGTGAGGAGGTGGTCTCCATCAGTGAGGAGGTGTTTTACATCAGTGAGGAGGTGGTCTCCATCAGTGAGGAGGTGGTCTCCATCAGTGAGGAGGTGTTTTACATCAGTGAGGAGGTGTTTTACATCAGTGAGGAGGTGTTTTACATCAGCGAGGAGGTGTTTTACGTCAGTGAGGAGGTGTTTTACGTCAGTGAGGAGAGGTTTTACGTCAGAGAGGAGGTGTTTTACGTCAGTGAGGAGGTGTTTTACGTCAGTGAGGAGGTGTTTTACGTCAGTGAGGAGGTGTTTTATGTCAGTGAGGAGGTGTTTTACATCAGTGAGGAGGTGTTTTACATCAGTGAGGAGGTGTTTTACATCAGTGAGGAGGTGTTTTACATCAGTGAGGAGGTGTTTTACATCAGTGAGGAGGTGTTTTACATCAGTGAGGAGGTGTTTTACATCAGTGAGGAGGTGTTTTACGTCAGTGAGGAGGTGTTTTATGTCAGTGAGGAGGTGTTTTACGTCAGTGAGGAGGTGTTTTACGTCAGTGAGGTGTTTTACGTCAGTGAGGAGGTGTTTTACATCAGTGAGGAGGTGTTTTACATCAGTGAGGAGGTGTTTTACATCAGTGAGGAGGTGTTTTACATCAGTGAGGAGGTGTTTTACATCAGTGAGGAGGTGGTCTCCATCAGTGAGGAGGTGTTTTACATCAGTGAGGAGGTGTTTTACATCAGTGAGGAGGTGTTTTACATCAGTGAGGAGGTGTTTTACATCAGTGAGGAGGTGGTCTCCATCAGTGAGGAGGTGGTCTCCATCAGTGAGGAGGTGTTTTACATCAGTGAGGAGGTGTTTTACATCAGTGAGGAGGTGTTTTACGTCAGTGATGAGGTGTTTTACATCAGTGAGGAGGTGTTTTACATCAGTGAGGAGGTGTTTTACATCAGTGAGGAGGTGTTTTATGTCAGTGAGGAGGTGTTTTACATCAGTGAGGAGGTGTTTTACATCAGTAAGGAACTGGACTTCATTACTTGAAGTCAATAAGATAAAATGTTATTTTTCAATTATGACAGGAATACATCTAGTTCAATGCCTGGCAAGCCTGTGTTTCCAGCCTCAACATAGTCTCCATGCCATTTTTGTACTTCCCTTTGCTGGCCTAGAACAATTGTTTTACCTCATAATAAACTAGTAATCGTCAATTGCCAGGCATGTATGAAGGTAAGCTGTTTATGGAAACGAACTACCCGGGATTTACTTTGAATATTGACGACATACTACCACAATATATGACCCTATTGCACAGAGATATTATTACTATGTTTTTCCCCATTTGAGCTGTCTGACTTAGATGTTGACAGCCTTAAGCCAAACGCTACACATGCATGAGAGTATTAGACTAACAGGACATTATGTTGAATGACTAGAAACATCCAACTGAAATGAGGGATTTTTGAAAACTCCCCATTCAGAGAAGATGGGTCCCTGTTGCCTGGAGTCCAGGTGTTGGATGATCAATATGTTGAAGCTTTAGAAAAAATATTTTCATCTTTTTATGGGTTTTCTTTGGGTGTTGTTGTTTACTTCCTACTTGAGAGTGATTGCACCGTTTTCATAAATCTGTCAATTTTGGGCATTTCCTGTGAGTGACAAACTTGAGCACCCATGAGGTATCTGTGATTGTAGATAACGATGATCTAGTAATCAGTGTGGAAGTGTGAGCTGTATTTGCTTGAGCTGAGACATGTCCTTGCAGGACTATGCTCCATAGGCAAATGTTGAGGAAAGTTGCACATAGATATTTGAAATGAACAGTCAACATACCAGAGAGGCATGTGTGGTCTAAATAACATATTTCTGACTGGAGGCTGGCCAACGAGCAGGGCAGGCCAGGACCAGTAAGAGGCTGCTGTTGTAACCACGGAAACAATAACTCATGGAGTAAAAACCTACTAGTCCTCCATATAG
>NW_025753119.1:0-11268 GCF_021184085.1 Oncorhynchus gorbuscha
TCTGTTCAGTGCCTCTCTGTTCAGTGCCTCTCTGTTCAGTGCGTTCTCTATTCCTACCCGCCATCACTCACTGCTGTCATGAAACGGACTCATGCAACAAGTTCTGACTGAGTTCAATTGTCATGAAACGCTTTTACAGCATCTTACTGTAGAAATGACTAGGCCTACGGTACATCTTACTGTAGAAATGATCAGGTCTACTGTACATCTTACTGTAGAAATGACTAGGCCTACGGTACATCTTACTGTAGAAATGATCAGGTCTACTGTACATCTTACTGTAGAAATTATCAGGTATACTGTATATCTTACTGTAGAAATGACCAGGCCTACTGTATATCTTACTGTAGAAATGACCAGGCCTACTGTATATCTTACTGTAGAAATGATCAGGTCTACTGTACATCTTACTATAGAAATGATCAGGCCTACTGTACATCTTACTGTAGAAATGATCAGGCCTACTATACATCTTACTGTAGAAATTATCAGGCCTACTGTACATCTTACGACCTGAGCATCGTGGGTATGGGGAGGGGAGGACCTGAGCATCGTGGGTATGGGGAGGGGAGGACCTGAGCATCGTGGGTATGGGGAGGGGAGGACCTGAGCATCGTGGGTATGGGGAGGGGAGGACCTGAGCATCGTGGGTATGGGGAGGGAGGACCTGAGCATCGTGGTTATGGGGAGGGGAGGACCTGAGCATCGTGGTTATGGGGAGGGAGGACCTGAGCATCGTGGGTATGGGGAGGGGAGGACCTGAGCATCGTGGGTATGGGGAGGGGAGGACCTGAGCATCGTGGGTATGGGGAGGGAGGACCTGAGCATCGTGGGTATGGGGAGGGGAGGACCTGAGCATCGTGGGTTATGGGGAGGGGAGGACCTGAAAGTCGTGGTTATGGGGAGGGGAGGACCTGAAAGTCGTGGTTATGGGGAAGGGAGGACCTGAGCATCGTGGGTATGGGGAGGGGAGGACCTGAGCATCGTGGGTATGGGGAGGGGAGGACCTGAGCATCGTGGGTATGGGGAGGAGGACCTGAAAGTCGTGGGTATGGGGAGGGGAGGACCTGAAAGTTGTGGGTATGGGGAGGGGAGGACCTGAGCATCGTGGGTATGGGGAGGGGAGGACCTGAAAGTCGTGGGTATGGAGTAGAAGAGGGAGGACCTGAGCATCGTGGGTATGGAGTAGAAGAGAGGGGAGGGAAGAGGAGAGGAGGGGGCAGAGTAGGAGAGGAGAAGAGAAGAGTAGAAGAGGGGGAGGAGAGGAGAGAGCGGGCAGAGTAGGAGAGGAGAAGAGGGGAGGGGAGGAGACAGCGGGCAGAGTAGGGAGAGGAGAAGAGGGGAGGAGAGGGAGGACGCGGGCAGAGTAGGAGAGGAGAAGAGGGGGAGGAGAGGAGACAGCGGGCAGAGTAGGAGAGAGGAGAAGAGGGCAGGGAGGAGACAGCGGGCAGAGTAGGAGAGAGAGGAGAAGAGAGGCAGCAACTCTATCTGCCATGTCTCTATTAATGTAACTCACCCTTTGGATTTTTCCTGAGCTGAGAGTTTACACTCCAATCACCAGGACCTTGAATTATCACCAGCCTGTTTGTCAAATCAAATCACATATTACTGGTAACATACACATGGTTAGCAGATGTTAATGCGAGTGTAGCGAAATGCTTGTGCTTCTAGTTCCGACAATGCAGTGATAACCAACAAGTAATCTAACTAATTCCACAACTACTACCTTATACACACAAATACACACAAATGTAGAGGAATGAATAAGAATATGAACATAAAGATAGGAATGAGTGATGGTACAGAATGGCATAGGCAAGATGCAGTAGATGATATAGAGTACAGTATATACATATGAGATGAGTAATGTAGGGTATGTAAACAAGATGCAGTAGATGATATAGAGTACAGTATATACATATGAGATGAGTAATGTAGGGTATGTCAACAAGATGCAGTAGATGGTATAGAGTACAGTATATACATATGAGATGAGTAATGTAGGGTATGTCAACAAGATGCAGTAGATGATATAGAGTACAGTATATACATATGAGATGAGTAATGTAGGGTATGTAAACAAGATGCAGTAGATGGTATAGAGTACAGTATATACATATGAGATGAGTAATGTAGGGTATGTAAACAAGATGCAGTAGATGATATAGAGTACAGTATATACATATGAGATGAGTAATGTAGGGTATGTAAACAAGATGCAGTAGATGGTATAGAGTACAGTATATACATATGAGATGAGTAATGTAGGGTATGTAAACAAGATGCAGTAGATGATATAGAGTACAGTATATACATATGAGATGAGTAATGTAGGGTATGTAAACAAAGTGGCATAGTTTAAAGTGGCTAGTGATACATGTATTACATAAAGATGCAGTAGATGGTATCGAGTACAGTATATACATATGGGCCCTAGGCCCTAGGACATATGGGCCCTGGGCCCTAGGACCATGTCCCAGGACTACCTGACATGAGGACTCCTTGCTGTCCCCAGTCCACCTGGCCATGCTCCTGCTCCAGTTTCAACTGTTCTGCCTTACTATTATTCAACCATGCTGGTCATTTATGAACATTTGAACATCTTGGCCACGTTCTGTTATAATCTCCACCCGGCACAGCCAGAAGAGGACTGGCCACCCCACATATGCTCTCTCTAATTCTCTCTTTCTTTCTCTCTCTCGGAGGACCTGAGCCCTAGGACCGTGCCCCAGGACTACCTGACATGATGGCTCCTTGCTGTCCCCAGTCCACCTGACTGTGCTGCTGCTCCAGTTTCAACTGTTCTGCCTTATTATTATTTGACCATGCTGGTCATTTATGAACATTTGAACATCTTGGTCATTTTCTGTTATAATCTCTACCCGGCACAGCCAGAAGAGGACTGGCCACCCCACATAGCCCGGTTCCTCTCTAGGTTTCTTCCTAGGTTTTGGCCTTTCTAGGGAGTTTTTCCTAGCCACCGTGCTTTTACACCTGCATTGTTTGCTGTTTGGGGTTTTAGGCTGGGTTTCTGTACAGCACTTTGAGATATCAGCTGATGTACGAAGGGCTATATAAATAAATTTGATTTGATTTGATTGATTTTGAGATGAGTAATGTAGGGTATGTAAACAAGATGCAGTAGATGATATAGAGTACAGTATATACATATGAGATGAGTAATGTAGGGTATGTAAACAAGATGCAGTAGATGGTATAGAGTACAGTATATACATATGAGATGAGTAATGTAGGGTATGTAAACAAAGTGGCATAGTTTAAAGTGGCTAGTGATACATGTATTACATAAAGATGCAGTAGATGATATAGAGTACAGTATATACGTATGCATATGAGATGAATAGTGTAGGGTATCTAAACATTATATTAGGTAGCATTGTTTAAAGTGGCAAGTGATATATTTTACATCATTTCCCATCAATTCCCATTATTAATGTGGCTGGAGTTGAGTCAGTGTGTTGGCAGCAGCCACTCAATGTTAGTGGTGGTTGTTTAACAGTCTGATGGCCTTGAGATAGAAGCTGTTTTTCAGTCTCTCGGTCCCAGCTTTGATGCACCTGTACTGACCTCGCCTTCTGGATCATAGTGGGGTGAACAGGCAGTGGTTCGGGTGGTTGATGTCCTTGATGATCTTTATGGCCTTCCTGTAACATCGGGTGGTGTAGGTGTCCTGAGGGCAGGTTGTGTGCCCCCGGTGATACGTTGTGCAGACCTCACCACCCTCTGGAGAGTCTTACGGTTGTGGGCGGAGCAGTTGCCATACCAGGCGGTGATACAGCCCGACAGGATGCTCTCGATTGTGCATCTGTAAACGTTTGTGAGTGTTTTAGGTGACAATCCAAATTTTTTCAGCCTCCTGAGGTTGAAGAGTCTGCGCCTTCTTCCCCACGCTGTCTGTGTTGATGGACCATTTCAGTTTGTCCGTGATGTGTACGCTGTCTGTCTGTCTGTCTGTCTGTCTGTGTGTATAAACAGATTAATCTGTGTTGATGAACCATCTCTCTGATTCAAACAGCTCTGAAGCATCTCTGTCTTTCCGACATAGCAGATAGTTAACAATGTAGATAGTTAACACTGAGCCATAAGCTATAAGAAACTGTATGCCCTCATCATGCCACAAAAGGGATTGAAAATGTACAAAACTATATGTATGAGTAACTATCTAGAACCTAAAATGATTGTTCAGCTGTCCCCATAAGATAACCCTTTGAAGAACCCTTTGGGTTCCAGGTGGAACCCTTTTTTGTTCCAGGGACCCTTTTTTCTAAGAGTGTAGCCTATAACAGAGCAGAACAGAACAGAGAAGAGCAGAGCAGAACAGAAAGAACAGAACATAAAGAACAGAACATACAGAACAGAACATAAAGAACAGAACATAAAGAACAGAACATACAGAACAGAACATAAAGAACAGAACATAAAGAACAGAACAGAACATAAAGAACAGAACATAAAGAACAGAACATAAAGAACAGAACAGAACATAAAGAACAGAACATAAAGAACAGAACAGAACATAAAGAACAGAACAGAACATAAAGAACAGAACATAAAGAACAGAACAGAACATAAAGAACAGAACATACAGAACAGAACATAAAGAACAGAACAGAAAAGAACAGAACATAAAGAACAGAACAGAACAGAACATAAAGAACAGAACATAAAGAACAGAACAGAACAGAACATAAAGAACAGAACATAAAGAACAGAACAGAACATAAAGAACAGAACATAAAGAACAGAACAGAACATAAAGAACAGAACAGAACATAAAGTACAGAACAGAACAGAACATAAAGAACAGAACAGAACATAAAGAACAGAACAGAACATAAAGAACAGAACATAAAGAACAGAACATAAAGAACAGAACATAAAGAACAGAACATACAGAACAGAACATAAAGAACAGAACATAAAGAACAGAACAGAACAGAACAAAGAACAGAGAACAGAACAGAACAGAACAGAACGAACAGAAAGAACAGAACAGAACAGAACAGAAAAGAACAGAACATAAAGAACAGAACATAAAGAACAGAACAGAACATAAAGAACAGAACAGAACATAAAGAACAGAACAGAACATAAAGAACAGAACAGAACGAACAGAAAGAACAGAACAGAAAAGAACAGAATATAAAGAACAGAACAGAACATAAAGAACAGAACAGAACATAAAGAACAGAACAGAACATAAAGAACAGAACATAAAGAACAGAACAGAACATAAAGAACAGAACAGAACATAAAGAACAGAACATAAAGAACAGAACAGAACAGAACAGAACATACAGAACAGAACATAAAGAACAGAACAGAACATAAAGAACAGAACATAAAGAACAGAACAGAAAAGAACAGAACATAAAGAACAGAACAGAACATAAAGAACAGAACATAAAGAACAGAACAGAACAGAGAACAGAACAGAACATAAAGAACAGAACAGAACATAAAGAACAGAACAGAACGAACAGAAAGAACAGAACAGAAAAGAACAGAACATAAAGAACAGAACAGAACATAAAGAACAGAACAGAACGAACAGAAAGAACAGAACAGAAAAGAACAGAACATAAAGAACAGAACAGAACATAAAGAACAGAACAGAACATAAAGAACAGAACAGAACATAAAGAACAGAACATAAAGAACAGAACAGAACATAAAGAACAGAACAGAACATAAAGAACAGAACAGAACATAAAGAACAGAACAGAACGAACAGAAAGAACAGAACAGAAAAGAACAGAACATAAAGAACAGAACAGAACATAAAGAACAGAACAGAACATAAAGAACAGAACATAAAGAACAGAACATAAAGAACAGAACAGAAAAGAACAGAACATAAAGAACAGAACAGAACAGAACATAAAGAACAGAACAGAAAAGAACACAACATAAAGAACAGAACATAAAGAACAGAACAGAACATAAAGAACAGAACAGAACATAAAGAACAGAACATAAAGAACAGAACAGAACAGAACAGAACATAAAGAACAGAACAGAACATAAAGAACAGAACAGAACATAAAGAACAGAACATAAAGAACAGAACATAAAGAACAGAACAGAAAAGAACAGAACATAAAGAACAGAACAGAACATAAAGAACAGAACAGAAAAGAACAGAACAGAACATAAAGAACAGAACAGAAAAGAACAGAACATAAAGAACAGAACAGAACATAAAGAACAGAACAGAACATAAAGAACAGAACATAAAGAACAGAACAGAACATAAAGAACAGAACATAAAGAACATAAAGAACAGAACAGAAAAGAACAGAACATAAAGAACAGAACAGAACATAAAGAACAGAACAGAAAAGAACAGAACATAAAGAACAGAACAGAAAGAACAGAACAGAACATAAAGAACAGAACAGAGCATAAAGAACAGAACATAAAGAACAGAACAGAACATAAAGAACAGAACAGAACATAAAGAACAGAACAGAAAAGAACAGAACATAAAGAACAGAACATAAAGAACAGAACAGAACATAAAGAACAGAACATAAAGAACAGAACAGAACATAAAGAACAGAACAGAAAAGAACAGAACATAAAGAAGGGAGGACCTGAAAGTCGTGGGTATGGAGTAGAAGAGGGGAGGACCTGAGCATCGTGGGTATGGAGTAGAAGAGGGGAGGGGAAGAGAGAGAGGAGGGGGCAGAGTAGGAGAGGAGAAGAGAAGAGTAGAAGAGGGGAGGAGAGGAGAGAGCGGGCAGAGTAGGAGAGGAGAAGAGGGGAGGAGAGGAGACAGCGGGCAGAGTAGGAGAGGAGAAGAGGGGAGGAGAGGAGACAGCGGGCAGAGTAGGAGAGGAGAAGAGGGGAGGAGAGGAGACAGCGGGCAGAGTAGGAGAGGAGAGGAGAAGAGAGGCAGTAACTCTATCTGCCATGTCTCTATTAATGTAACTCACCCTTTGGATTTTTCCTGAGCTGAGAGTTTACACTCCAATCACCAGGACCTTGAATTATCACCAGCCTGTTTGTAAAATCAAATCACATTTTACTGGTAACATACACATGGTTAGCAGATGTTAATGCGAGTGTAGCGAAATGCTTGTGCTTCTAGTTCCGACAATGCAGTAATAACCAACAAGTAATCTAACTAATTCCACAACTACTACCTTATACACACAAATACACACAAATGTAGAGGAATGAATAAGAATATGAACATAAAGATAGGAATGAGTGATGGTACAGAATGGCATAGGCAAGATGCAGTAGATGGTATAGAGTACAGTATATACATATGAGATGAGTAATGTAGGGTATGTAAACAAAGTGGCATAGTTTAAAGTGGCTAGTGATACATGTATTACATAAAGATGCAGTAGATGATATAGAGTACAGTATATACGTATGCATATGAGATGAATAGTGTAGGGTATCTAAACATTATATTAGGTAGCATTGTTTAAAGTGGCTAGTGATATATTTTACATAATTTCCCATCAATTCCCATTATTAATGTGGCTGGAGTTGAGTCAGTGTGTTGGCAGCAGCCACTCAATGTTAGTGGTGGTTGTTTAACAGTCTGATGGCCTTGAGATAGAAGCTGTTTTTCAGTCTCTCGGTCCCAGCTTTGATGCACCTGTACTGACCTCGCCTTCTGGATCATAGTGGGGTGAACAGGCAGTGGTTCGGGTGGTTGATGTCCTTGATGATCTTTATGGCCTTCCTGTAACATCGGGTGGTGTAGGTGTCCTGGAGGGCAGGTTGTGTGCCCCCGGTGATACGTTGTGCAGACCTCACTACCCTCTGGAGAGTCTTACGGTTGTGGGCGGAGCAGTTGCCATACCAGGCGGTGATACAGCCCGACAGGATGCTCTCGATTGTGCATCTGTAAACGTTTGTGAGTGTTTTAGGTGACAATCCAAATTTTTTCAGCATCCTGAGGTTGAAGAGTCTGCGCCTTCTTCCCCACGCTGTCTGTGTTGATGGACCATTTCAGTTTGTCCGTGATGTGTACGCTGTCTGTCTGTCTGTCTGTGTGTATAAACAGATTAATCTGTGTTGATGAACCATCTCTCTGACTCAAACAGCTCTGAAGCATCTCTGTCTTTCCGACATAGCAGATAGTTAACAATGTAGATAGTTAACACTGAGCCATAAGCTATAAGAAACTGTATGCCCTCATCATGCCACAAAAGGGATTGAAAATGTACAAAACTATATGTATGAGTAACTATCTAGAACCTAAAATGATTGTTCAGCTGTCCCCATAAGATAACCCTTTGAAGAACCCTTTGGGTTCCAGGTGGAACCCTTTTTTGTTCCAGGGACCCTTTTTTCTAAGAGTGTAGCCTATAACAGAGCAGAACAGAACAGAGAAGAGCAGAGCAGAACAGAAAGAACAGAACATAAAGAACAGAACATACAGAACAGAACATAAAGAACAGAACAGAACATAAAGAACAGAACATAAAGAACAGAACATAAAGAACAGAACAGAACATAAAGAACAGAACATAAAGAACAGAACATAAAGAACAGAACATAAAGAACAGAACAGAACATAAAGAACAGAACAGAACATAAAGAACAGAACAGAACATAAAGAACAGAACATAAAGAACAGAACAGAACATAAAGAACAGAACATAAAGAACAGAACAGAACATAAAAGAACAGAACATAAAGAACAGAACAGAACATAAAGAACAGAACAGAACATAAAGAACAGAACATAAAGAACAGAACATAAAGAACAGAACAGAACATAAAGAACAGAACATAAAGAACAGAACATAAAGAACAGAACAGAACATAAAGAACAGAACATAAAGAACAGAACAGAACATAAAGAACAGAACATAAAGAACAGAACATAAAGAACAGAACATAAAGAACAGAACATAAAGAACAGAACAGAACATAAAGAACAGAACATAAAGAACAGAACATAAAGAACAGAACATAAAGAACAGAACATACAGAACAGAACATAAAGAACAGAACATAAAGAACAGAACAGAACAGAACAGAACAGAACAGAACAGAGAACAGAACAGAACAGAACAGAACAGAACGAACAAAAGAACAGAACATAAAGAACAGAACCGAACAGAAAAGAGCAGAACAGAACAGAACAGAAAAGAACAGAACATAAAGAACAGAACATAAAGAACAGAACAGAACATAAAGAACAGAACAGAACATAAAGAACATAAAGAACAGAACAGAACGAACAGAAAGAACAGAACAGAAAAGAACAGAATATAAAGAACAGAACAGAACATAAAGAACAGAACAGAACATAAAGAACAGAACAGAACATAAAGAACAGAACATAAAGAACAGAACAGAACATAAAGAACAGAACATAAAGAACAGAACATAAAGAACAGAACAGAAAAGAACAGAACATAAAGAACAGAACATAAAGAACAGAACATAAAGAACAGAACAGAACATAAAGAACAGAACAGAACATAAAGAACAGAACATAAAGAACAGAACATAAAGAACAGAACAGAACATAAAGAACAGAACAGAACAGAAAGAACAGAACAGAACATAAAGAACAGAACATAAAGAACAGAACATAAAGAACAGAACAGAACATAAAGAACAGAACATAAAGAACAGAACATAAAGAACAGAAAAGAACAGAACATAAAGAACAGAACATAAAGAACAGAACAGAACATAAAGAACAGAACAGAACATAAAGAACAGAACAGAACATAAAGAACAGAACAGAACAGAACATAAAGAACAGAACATAAAACAGAACAGAACATAAAGAACAGAACAGAACATAAAGAACAGAACAGAACAGAAAGAAAGAACAGAACATAAAGAACAGAACATAAAGAACAGAACAGAACATAAAAAGAACAGAAAAGAACAGAACAGAACATAAAGAACAGAACATAAAGAACAGAACAGAACATAAAGAACAGAACATAAAGAACAAGAACAGAACAGAACAGAACAGAACAGAACAGAACATAAAGAACAGAACAGAACATACAAGAACAGAACAGAACATAAAAACAGAACAGAACAGAAAGAACAGAACAGAACAGAACAGAACATAAAGAACAGAACAGAACATAAAGAACAGAACATAAAGAACAGAACAGAACAGAACAGAAAAGAACAGAACAGAACATAAAAAGAACAGAACAGAACAGAACATAAAGAAAGAACAGAACATAAAGAACAGAACAGAACATAAAAGAACAGAACAGAACAGAAAGAACAGAAAGAACAGAACAGAACAGAAAGAACAGAACATAAAGAAAAGAACAGAACATAAAGAACAGAAAGAACAGAACATAAAGAACAGAACATAAAGAACAGAACAGAACATAAAGAACAGAACAGAACATAAAGAACAGAACATAAAGAACAGAACAGAACAGAGCAAACAGAACATAAAGAACAGAACAGAACATAAGAACAGAACAGAACATAAAAGAACAGAACAGAACATAAGAACAGAACACTAAAGAACAGAACATAAAGAACAGAACAGAAAAAGAACAGAACATAAAGAACAGAACAGAACATAAAGAACAGAACAGAAAAAGAACATAAGAACAGAACAGAAAGAACAGAACATAAAGAACAGAACAGAACATAAAGAACAGAAACAGAACATAAAGAACAGAACATAAAGACAGAACAGAACATAAAAGAACAGAACATAAAGAACAGAACAGAACATAAAGAACAGAACAGAACATAAAGAACAGAACATAAAGAACAGAACAGAACAGAACAGAACAGAACAGAACATAAAGAACAGAACAGAACATAAAGAACAGAACAGAACATAAAGAACAGAACAGAACATAAAGAACAGAACAGAACATAAAGAACAGAACAGAAAAGAACAGAACATAAAGAACAGAACAGAACATAAAGAACAGAACAGAACATAGAACAGAACAGAACAGAACAGAACAGAACAGAACAGAACAGAACATAAAGAACAGAACAGAACATAAAGAACAGAACAGAACATAAAGAACAGAACATAAAGAACAGAACAGAACATAAAGAACAGAACATAACAGAACATAAAGAACAGAACAGAACATAAAGAACAGAACAGAACATAAAGAACAAAAGAACAGAACATAAAGAAACAGAACAGAACATAAAGAACAGAACAGAACATAAAGAACAGAACAGAACAGAACAGAACAGAACAGAACATGAACAGAACAGAACATAAAGAACAGAACAGAACATAAAGAACAGAACAGA
>NW_025753120.1:5000-11268 GCF_021184085.1 Oncorhynchus gorbuscha
TCAGCCCAGTCAAAACTGTTCGCTGCTCTGGCCCCTCTGGCCCCCCAATGGTGGAACAAACTCCCTCACGACGCCAGGACAGCGGAGTCAATCACCACCTTCCGGAGACACCTGAAACCCCACCTCTTTAAGGAATACCTAGGATAGGATAAGTAATCCTTCTCACCCCCCTTTAAGATTTAGATGCACTATTGTAAAGTGACTGTTCTACTGGATGTCATAAGGTGAATGCACCAATTTGTAAGTCGCTCTGGATAAGAGTGTCTGCTAAATGACTTAAATGTAAATGTAAATGTAACATATTCTTATTTTCAATGACGGCCTAGAAACAGTGGGTTAACTGCCTGTTCAGGGGCAGAACGGGGATTTGATCTAGCAACCTTTTAGTTACTGGCCCAACGCTCTAAACACTAGGCTACCTGCCAATTAAACAGCATGATCATTACACAGGTGCACCTTGTGCTGGGGACAATAAAAGGCCACTAAAATGTGCAGTTTTGTCACACAACACAATGCCACCGATGTCTCAAGTTTTGAGGAAGTGTGCAATTGGCATGCTGACTGCAGGAATGTCCACCGGATCTGTTGCCAGAGAAGATAATGTTCATTTCTCTACCATAAGCCACCTCCAAAGTTGTTTTCGATAATTTGGTAGAACGTCCAACCGGCCTCACAACCACAGACCACGTGTAACTACGCCAGCCCAGAACCTCCACATCCAGCTTCTTGACCTGCGGGATCGAGAGAGGATAGGAGAGAACTCTCCTCTCCTCTCCTCTCCATCACTCTCCTCTCCTCTCCATCACTCTCCTCTCCTCTCCATCACTCTCCTCTCCTGTCCTCTCCATCACTCTCCTCTCCTCTCCTCTCCTCTCCTCTCCATCACTCTCCTCTCCTGCCCTCTCAATCACTCTCCTGCCCTCTCCATCACTCTCCTCTCCTCTCCATCACTCTCCTCTCCTCTCCATCACTCTCCTCTCCTGTCCTCTCCATCACTCTCCTCTCCTCTCCTCTCCTCTCCTCTCCATCACTCTCCTCTCCTGCCCTCTCAATCACTCTCCTGCCCTCTCCATCACTCTCCTCTCCTGTCCTCTCCATCACTCTCCTCTCCCTCTCCTCTCCCTCTCTCCTCTCCATCACTCTCCTCTCCTGCCCTCTCAATCACTCTCCTGCCCTCTCCATCACTCTCCTCTCCTGCCCTCTCAATCACTCTCCTGCCCTCTCCATCACTCTCCTCTCCTGCCCTCTCAATCACTCTCCTGTCCTCTCCATCACTCTCCTCTCCTGTCCTCTCCATCACTCTCCTCTCCTGTCCTCTCCATCACTCTCCTCTCCTGTCCCTCTCCATCACTCTCCTCTCCTGTCCTCTCCATCACTCTCTCTCCTGTCCTCTCCATCACTCTCCTCTCCTGTCCTCTCCATCACTCTCCTCTCCTGTCCTCTCCATCACTCTCCTCTCCTGTCCTCCTCAATCACTCTCCTCTCCTGTCCTCTCAATCACTCTCCTCTCTCCTGTCCTCCTCAATCACTCCTCTCCTGTCCTCTCAATCACTCTCCTCTCCTGTCCTCTCCATCACTCTCCTCTCCTGTCCTCTCAATCACTCTCCTCTCCTGTCCTCTCAATCACTCTCCTCTCCTGTCCTCTCAATCACTCTCCTCTCCTGCCCTCTCAATCACTCTCCTCTCCTGTCCTCTCCATCACTCTCCTGTCCTCTCCATCACTCTCCTCTCCTGTCCTCTCCATCACTCTCCTCTCCTGTCCTCTCCATCACTCTCCTCTCCTGTCCTCTCCATCACTCTCCTCTCCTGTCCTCTCAATCACTCTCCTCTCCTGTCCTCTCAATCACTCTCCTCTCCTGTCCTCTCAATCACTCTCCTCTCCTGTCCTCTCAATCACTCTCCTCTCCTGTCCTCTCCATCACTCTCCTCTCCATCACTCTCCATCACTCTCCTCTCCATCACTCTCCTCTCCTGTCCTCTCCATCACTCTCCTCTCCTGCCCTCTCCATCACTCTCCTCTCAATCACTCTCCTCTCCTGTCCTCTCCATCACTCTCCTCTCCTGCCCTCTCCATCACTCTCCTCTCCTGTCCTCTCCATCACTCTCCTCTCCATCACTCTCCTCTCCATCACTCTCCTCTCCATCACTCTCCTCTCCATCACTCTCCTCTCCATCACTCTCCATCACTCTCCTCTCCATCACTCTCCATCACTCTCCTCTCCATCACTCTCCTCTCCATCACTCTCCTCTCCATCACTCTCCTCTCCATCACTCTCCTCTCCATCACTCTCCTCTCCATCACTCTCCTCTCCATCACTCTCCTCTCCATCACTCTCCATCACTCTCCTCTCCATCACTCTCCTCTCCATCACTCTCCATCACTCTCCTCTCCATCACTCTCCATCACTCTCCTCTCCATCACTCTCCTCTCCATCACTCTCCATCACTCTCCTCTCAATCACTCTCCTCTCCTGTCCTCTCCATCACTCTCCTCTCCATCACTCTCCTCCTCTCCATCACTCTCCTCTCCATCACTCTCCTCTCCTGTCCTCTCCATCACTCTCCTCTCCCTGTCCTCTCCATCACTCTCTCTCCTGTCCTCTCCATCACTCTCCTCTCCTGTCCTCTCCATCACTCTCTCTCCTGTCCTCTCCATCACTCTCCTCTCCATCACTCTCCTCTCCTCTCCATCACTCTCCTCTCCTCTCCATCACTCTCCTCTCCTCTCCATCACTCTCCTCTCCTGCCCTCTCCATCACTCTCCTCTCAATCACTCTCCTCTCCTGTCCTCTCCATCACTCTCTCTCCTGTCCTCTCCATCACTCTCCTCTCCCTGTCCTCTCCATCACTCTCCTCTCCTGTCCTCTCCATCACTCTCCCTCCTGTCCTCTCCATCACTCTCCTCTCCTGTCCTCTCCATCACTCTCCTCTCCTGTCCTCTCCATCACTCTCCTCTCCTGTCCTCTCCATCACTCTCCTCTCCTGTCCTCTCCATCACTCTCCTCTCCTGTCCTCTCCATCACTCTCCTCTCCTGTCCTCTCCATCACTCTCCTCTCCTGTCCTCTCCATCACTCTCCTCTCCTGCCCTCTCCATCACTCTCCTCTCAATCACTCTCCTCTCCTGCCCTCTCCATCACTCTCCTCTCCTGCCCTCTCCATCACTCTCCTCTCCATCACTCTCCTCTCCATCACTCTCCTCTCCATCACTCTCCTCTCCTGCCCTCTCTATCACTCTCCTGCCCTCTCTATCACTCTCCTGCCCTCTCTATCACTCTCCTCTCCTGTCCTCTCCATCACTCTCCTCTCCTGTCCTCTCCATCACTCTCCTCTCCTGTCCTCTCCATCACTCTCCTCTCCTGTCCTCTCCATCACTCTCCTCTCCTGCCCTCTCCATCACTCTCCTCTCCTGCCCTCTCCATCACTCTCCTCTCCATCACTCTCCTCTCCATCACTCTCCTCTCCTGCCCTCTCTATCACTCTCCTGCCCTCTCTATCACTCTCCTGCCCTCTCTATCACTCTCCTCTCCTGTCCTCTCCATCACTCTCCTCTCCTGCCCTCTCCATCACTCTCCTCTCCATCACTCTCCTCTCCATCACTCTCCTCTCCTGCCCTCTCTATCACTCTCCTGCCCTCTCTATCACTCTCCTGCCCTCTCTATCACTCTCCTGCCCTCTATCACTCTCCTCTCCTGTCCTCTCCATCACTCTCCTCTCCTGTCCTCTCCATCACTCTCCTCTCCTGTCCTCTCCATCACTCTCCTCTCCTGTCCTCTCCATCACTCTCCTCTCCTGTCCTCTCCATCACTCTCCTCTCCTGTCCTCTCCATCACTCTCCTCTCCATCACTCTCCTCTCCATCACTCTCCTCTCCTGTCCTCTCCGTCACTCTCCTCTCCTGCCCTCTCCGTCACTCTCCTCTCCTGTCCTCTCCATCACTCTCCTCTCCATCACTCTCCTCTCCTGTCCTCTCCATCACTCTCCTCTCCTGTCCTCTCCATCACTCTCCTCTCCTGTCCTCTCCATCACTCTCCTCTCCTGTCCTCTCCATCACTCTCCTCTCCTGTCCTCTCCTCTCCTGTCCTCTCCATCACTCTCCTCTCCTGTCCTCTCCATCACTCTCCTCTCCTGCCCTCTCCATCACTCTCCTCTCAATCACTCTCCTCTCCTGCCCTCTCTATCACTCTCCTGCCCTCTCTATCCCTCTCTATCACTCTCCTGCCCTCTCTATCACTCTCCTGCCCTCTCTATCACTCTCCTGCCCTCTCTATCACTCTCCTCTCCTGTCCTCTCCATCACTCTCCTCTCCTGCCCTCTCCATCACTCTCCTCTCCTGCCCTCTCCATCACTCTCCTCTCCTGTCCTCTCCATCACTCTCCTCTCCTGTCCTCTCCATCACTCTCCTCTCCATCACTCTCCTCTCCTGTCCTCTCCATCACTCTCCTCTCCTGTCCTCTCCATCACTCTCCTCTCCTGTCCTCTCCATCACTCTCCTCTCCTGTCCTCTCCATCACTCTCCTCTCCTGTCCTCTCCATCACTCTCCTCTCCTGTCCTCTCCATCACTCTCCTCTCCTGCCCTCTCCATCACTCTCCTCTCCATCACTCTCCTCTCCATCACTCTCCTCTCCATCACTCTCCTCTCCATCACTCTCCTCTCCTGTCCTCTCCATCACTCTCCTCTCCTGTCCTCTCCATCACTCTCCTCTCCTGTCCTCTCCATCACTCTCCTCTCCTGTCCTCTCCATCACTCTCCTCTCCTGTCCTCTCCATCACTCTCCTCTCAATCACTCTCCTCTCCTGCCCTCTCCATCACTCTCCTCTCCTGCCCTCTCCATCACTCTCCTCTCCATCACTCTCCTCTCCATCACTCTCCTCTCCATCACTCTCCTCTCCATCACTCTCCTCTCCTGCCCTCTCTATCACTCTCCTGCCCTCTCTATCACTCTCCTGT
Source organism: Oncorhynchus gorbuscha (assembly GCF_021184085.1). Lineage (NCBI taxonomy): Eukaryota > Metazoa > Chordata > Actinopteri > Salmoniformes > Salmonidae > Oncorhynchus > Oncorhynchus gorbuscha. Next base: position 9,950 of record NW_025753120.1, read on the forward strand.
CCTCTCCATCACTCTCCTCTCCTGCCCTCTCCATCACTCTCCTCTCCATCACTCTCCTCTCCATCACTCTCTCTCCCTGCCCTCTCTATCACTCTCCTGCCCTCTCTATCACTCTCCTGCCCTCTCTATCACTCTCCTCTCCTGTCCTGTCCTCTCCATCACTCTCCTCTCCATCACTCTCCTCTCCTGCCCTCTCTATCACTCTCCTGCCCTCTCTATCACTCTCCTGCCCTCTCTATCACTCTCCTGCCCTCTCTATCACTCTCCTGCCCTCTCTATCACTCTCCTCTCCTGTCCTCTCCATCACTCTCCTCTCCTGTCCTCTCCATCACTCTCTCTCTCCTGTCCCTCTCCATCACTCTCCTCCTCTCCTGTCCTCTCCATCACTCTCCTCTCCTGTCCTCTCCATCACTCTCCTCTCCTGTCCTCTCCATCACTCTCCTCTCCATCACTCTCCTCTCCTGTCCTCTCCATCACTCTCCTCTCCTGTCCTCTCCATCACTCTCCTCTCCTGCCCTCTCCATCACTCTCCTCTCAATCACTCTCCTCTCCTGCCCTCTCCATCACTCTCCTCTCCTGCCCTCTCCATCACTCTCCTCTCCATCACTCTCCTCTCCTGCCCTCTCTATCACTCTCCTGCCCTCTCTATCACTCTCCTGCCCTCTCTATCACTCTCCTGCCCTCTCTATCACTCTCCTGCCCTCTCTATCACTCTCCTGCCCTCTCTATCACTCTCCTGCCCTCTCTATAACTCTCCTGCCCTCTATCACTCTCCTCTCCTGTCCTCTCCATCACTCTCCTCTCCTGTCCTCTCCATCACTCTCCTCTCCTGTCCTCTCCATCACTCTCCTCTCCTGTCCTCTCCATCACTCTCCTCTCCATCACTCTCCTCTCCATCACTCTCCTCTCCTGTCCTCTCCATCACTCTCCTCTCCTGTCCTCTCCATCACTCTCCTCTCCTGTCCATCACTCTCCTCTCCTGCCCTCTCTATCCCTCTCTATCCCTCTCTATCCCTCTCTATCCCTCTCCTGCCCTCTCTATCCCTCTCCTGCCCTCTCTATCCCTCTCCTGCCCTCTCTATCCCTCTCCTGCCCTCTCTATCCCTCTCCTGCCCTCTCTATCCCTCTCCTGCCCTCTCTATCCCTCTCCTGCCCTCTATCCCTCCTATCCCCTCTCCCTCCCCTCTCCCCTCCCCTGTCCCCTCCTCCCCCCTCGCCTCTCCTCCCCTGTCGCCTCTCCTCCCCTGTCGCCTCTCCTCCCCTGTCGCCTCTCCTCCCCTGTCGCCTCTCCTCCCCTGTCGCCTCTCCTCCCCTGTCGC
>NW_025753121.1:0-11267 GCF_021184085.1 Oncorhynchus gorbuscha
GCGATGAATATATGTAAAACTCGGGTTACTCCTTGCTGATAATACTAGCAGCAGTTTCTGTAGTGTAGTGGTTATCACGTTTGCTTTACACGTGAAAGGTCCCTGGTTCGAAACCAGGCGGAAACATCGTAGTGGTTATCCTTTTGACACATGCAGTAAGTAACGTTTTTATAAAAGAGATGAGTTGCTTTCATGAATACCTTATTTTGGAAACAGAGGTCTCTGACACATGTGAGAAGTACTGTATTTGTAACAGAGAATTTTCATAAATGCATTATGTTGGAATTTCGAATTCGTGCGATGAATATCTGTACAATTTGGTTTACTCCACAGTAGTAATTCCAGCAGCAGTTTCTCTAGTTTAGTAGTTATCAAGTTTGCTTTACACTCGAATGGTCCCCGGTTCGAAGCGGGCGGAAACAGTTCTGACAAATCCAGTAAGTACTGTATTTGTAACAGAGAATAGTTGTTCTAATAAATGCCTTATTTTGGAAATTCATGAATACATGCAATGAATATCTGTAAAACTCGGGTTACTCCTTGCTGATAATAGTAGCAGCAGTTTCTGTAGTGTAGTGGTTATCACGTTCGCTTTACACGCGAAAGGTCCCTGGTTCGAAACCGGGCGGAAACAACAGTTATCCTTTTTGACACATGCAGTAAGTAACGTTTTTATAAAAGAGATGAGTTGCTTTCATGAATACCTTATTTTGGAAACAGAGGTCTCTGACACATGTGAGAAGTACTGTATTTGTAACAGAGAATTTTCATGAATGCATGATGTTGGAATTTCGTATTCGTGCGATGAATATATGTAAAACTCGGGTTACTCCTTGCTGATAATACTAGCAGCAGTTTCTGTAGTGTAGTGGTTATCACGTTCGCTTTACACGCGAAAGGTCCCTGGTTCGAAACCAGGCGGAAACAGTCCTTTTTGACACATGCAGTAAGTAACGTATTTATAAAAGAGATGAGTTGCTTTCATGAATACCTTATTTTGGAAACAGAGGTCTCTGACACATGTGAGAAGTACTGTATTTGTAACAGAGAATTTTCATAAATGCATTATGTTGGAATTTCGAATTCGTGCGATGAATATCTGTACAATTTGGTTTACTCCACAGTAGTAATTCCAGCAGCAGTTTCTCTAGTTTAGTAGTTATCAAGTTTGCTTTACACTCGAATGGTCCCCGGTTCGAAGCGGGCGGAAACAGTTCTCTATGACAAATCCAGTAAGTACTGTATTTGTAACAGAGAATAGTTGTTCTAATAAATGCCTTATTTTGGAAATTCGAATACATGCAATGAATATCTGTAAAACTCGGGTTACTCCTTGCTGATAATAGTAGCAGCAGTTTCTGTAGTGTAGTGGTTATCACGTTTGCTTTACACGCGAAAGGTCCCTGGTTCGAAACCGGGCGGAAACATAGCGTAGTTGTTATCCTTTTGACACATGCAGTAAGTAACGTTTTTATAAAAGAGATGAGTTGCTTTCATGAATACCTTATTTTGGAAACAGAGGTCTCTGACACATGTGAGAAGTACTGTATTTGTAACAGAGAATTTTCATGAATGCATGATGTTGGAATTTCGTATTCGTGCGATGAATATATGTAAAACTCGGGTTACTCCTTGCTGATAATACTAGCAGCAGTTTCTGTAGTGTAGTGGTTATCACGTTCGCTTAACACGCGAAAGGTCCCTGGTTCGAAACCAGGCGGAAACAGTCCTTTTGACACATGCAGTAAGTAACGTATTTATAAAAGAGATGAGTTGCTTTCATGAATACCTTATTTTGGAAACAGAGGTCTCTGACACATGTGAGAAGTACTGTATTTGTAACAGAGAATTTTCATGAATACATGATGTTGGAATTTCGTATTCGTGCGATGAATATATGTAAAACTCGGGTTACTCCTTGCTGATAATAGTAGCAGCAGTTTCTGTAGTGTAGTGGTTATCACGTTTGCTTTACACGCGAAAGGTCCCTGGTTGAAACCGGGCGGAAACATAGCGTAGTGGTTATCCTTTTTGACACATGCAGTAAGTAACGTTTTTATAAAAGAGATGAGTTGCTTTCATGAATACCTTATTTTGGAAACAGAGGTCTCTGACACATGTGAGAAGTACTGTATTTGTAACAGAGAATTTTCATGAATGCATGATGTTGGAATTTCGTATTCGTGCGATGAATATATGTAAAACTCGGGTTACTCCTTGCTGATAATACTAGCAGCAGTTTCTGTAGTGTAGTGGTTATCACGTTCGCTTTACACGCAAAAGGTCCCTGGTTCGAAACCAGGCGGAAACAGTCCTTTTGACACATGCAGTAAGTAACGTATTTATAAAAGAGATGAGTTGCTTTCATGAATACCTTATTTTGGAAACAGAGGTCTCTGACACATGTGAGAAGTACTGTATTTGTAACAGAGAATTTTCATGAATGCATGATGTTGGAATTTCGTATTCGTGCGATGAATATATGTAAAACTCGGGTTACTCCTTGCTGATAATACTAGCAGCAGTTTCTGTAGTGTAGTGGTTATCACGTTTGCTTTACACGCGAAAGGTCCCTGGTTCGAAACCAGCGGAAACATAGTGTAGTTGTTATCCTTTTGACACATGCAGTAAGTAACGTTTTTATAAAAGAGATGAGTTGCTTTCATGAATACCTTATTTTGGAAACAGAGGTCTCTGACACATGTGAGAAGTACTGTATTTGTAACAGAGAATTTTCATGAATGCATGATGTTGGAATTTCGTATTCGTGCGATGAATATATGTAAAACTCGGGTTACTCCTTGCTGATAATACTAGCAGCAGTTTCTGTAGTGTAGTGGTTATCACGTTTGCTTTACACGCGAAAGGTCCCTGGTTCGAAACCAGGCGGAAACATAGTGTAGTGGTTATCCTGACACATGCAGTAAGTAACGTTTTTATAAAAGAGATGAGTTGCTTTCATGAATACCTTATTTTGGAAACAGAGGTCTCTGACACATGTGAGAAGTACTGTATTTGTAACAGAGAATTTTCATGAATGCATGATGTTGGAATTTCGTATTCGTGCGATGAATATATGTAAAACTCGGGTTACTCCTTGCTGATAATACTAGCAGCAGTTTCTGTAGTGTAGTGGTTATCACGTTTGCTTTACACGCGAAAGGTCCCTGGTTCGAAACCAGGCGGAAACAGTAGTGGTTATCCTTTTGACACATGCAGTAAGTAACGTTTTTATAAAAGAGATGAGTTGCTTTCATGAATACCTTATTTTGGAAACAGAGGTCTCTGACACATGTGAGAAGTACTGTATTTGTAACAGAGAATTTTCATAAATGCATTATGTTGGAATTTCGAATTCGTGCGATGAATATCTGTACAATTTGGTTTACTCCACAGTAGTAATTCCAGCAGCAGTTTCTCTAGTTTAGTAGTTATCAAGTTTGCTTTACACTCGAATGGTCCCCGGTTCGAAGCGGGCGGAAACAGTTCTCTATGACAAATCCAGTAAGTACTGTATTTGTAACAGAGAATAGTTGTTCTAATAAATGCCTTATTTTGGAAATTCGAATACATGCAATGAATATCTGTAAAACTCGGGTTACTCCTTGCTGATAATAGTAGCAGCAGTTTCTGTAGTGTAGTGGTTATCACGTTCGCTTTACACGCGAAAGGTCCCTGGTTCGAAACCGGGCGGAAACATAGCGTAGTTGTTATCCTTTTGACACATGCAGTAAGTAACGTTTTTATAAAAGAGATGAGTTGCTTTCATGAATACCTTATTTTGGAAACAGAGGTCTCTGACACATGTGAGAAGTACTGTATTTGTAACAGAGAATTTTCATGAATGCATGATGTTGGAATTTCGTATTCGTGCGATGAATATATGTAAAACTCGGGTTACTCCTTGCTGATAATACTAGCAGCAGTTTCTGTAGTGTAGTGGTTATCACGTTCGCTTAACACGCGAAAGGTCCCTGGTTCGAAACCAGGCGGAAACAGTCCTTTTGACACATGCAGTAAGTAACGTATTTATAAAAGAGATGAGTTGCTTTCATGAATACCTTATTTTGGAAACAGAGGTCTCTGACACATGTGAGAAGTACTGTATTTGTAACAGAGAATTTTCATGAATACATGATGTTGGAATTTCGTATTCGTGCGATGAATATATGTAAAACTCGGGTTACTCCTTGCTGATAATAGTAGCAGCAGTTTCTGTAGTGTAGTGGTTATCACGTTTGCTTTACACGCGAAAGGTCCCTGGTTCGAAACCGGGCGGAAACATAGCGTAGTGGTTATCCTTTTGACACATGCAGTAAGTAACGTTTTTATAAAAGAGATGAGTTGCTTTCATGAATACCTTATTTTGGAAACAGAGGTCTCTGACACATGTGAGAAGTACTGTATTTGTAACAGAGAATTTTCATGAATGCATGATGTTGGAATTTCGTATTCGTGCGATGAATATATGTAAAACTCGGGTTACTCCTTGCTGATAATACTAGCAGCAGTTTCTGTAGTGTAGTGGTTATCACGTTTGCTTTACACGCGAAAGGTCCCTGGTTCGAAACCAGGCGGAAACAGTCCTTTTTGACACATGCAGTAAGTAACGTATTTATAAAAGAGATGAGTTGCTTTCATGAATACCTTATTTTGGAAACAGAGGTCTCTGACACATGTGAGAAGTACTGTATTTGTAACAGAGAATTTTCATGAATGCATGATGTTGGAATTTCGTATTCGTGCGATGAATATATGTAAAACTCGGGTTACTCCTTGCTGATAATACTAGCAGCAGTTTCTGTAGTGTAGTGGTTATCACGTTTGCTTTACACGCGAAAGGTCCCTGGTTCGAAACCAGGCGGAAACAGTCCTTTTGACACATGCAGTAAGTAACGTTTTTATAAAAGAGATGAGTTGCTTTCATGAATACCTTATTTTGGAAACAGAGGTCTCTGACACATGTGAGAAGTACTGTATTTGTAACAGAGAATTTTCATGAATGCATGATGTTGGAATTTCGTATTCGTGCGATGAATATATGTAAAACTCGGGTTACTCCTTGCTGATAATACTAGCAGCAGTTTCTGTAGTGTAGTGGTTATCACGTTGCTTTACACGCGAAAGGTCCCTGGTTCGAAACCAGGCGGAAACAGTCATTTTTGACACATGCAGTAAGTAACGTATTTATAAAAGAGATGAGTTGCTTTCATGAATACCTTATTTTGGAAACAGAGGTCTCTGACACATGTGAGAAGTACTGTATTTGTAACAGAGAATTTTCATAAATGCATTATGTTGGAATTTCGAATTCGTGCGATTAATATCTGTACAATTTGGTTTACTCCACAGTAGTAATTCCAGCAGCAGTTTCTCTAGTTTAGTAGTTATCAATTGCTTTACACTCGAATGGTCCCCGGTTCGAAGCGGGCGGAAACAGTTCTCTATGACAAATCCAGTAAGTACTGTATTTGTAACAGAGAATAGTTGTTCTAATAAATGCCTTATTTTGGAAATTCGAATACATGCAATGAATATCTGTAAAACTCGGGTTACTCCTTGCTGATAATAGTAGCAGCAGTTTCTGTAGTGTAGTGGTTATCACGTTCGCTTTACACGCGAAAGGTCCCTGGTTCGAAACCTGGCGGAAACAGTCCTCTTTGACACATGCAGTAAGTAACGTATTTATAAAAGAGATGAGTTGCTTTCATGAATACCTTATTTTGGAAACAGAGGTCTCTGACACATGTGAGAAGTACTGTATTTGTAACAGAGAATTTTCATGAATGCATGATGTTGGAATTTCGTATTCGTGCGATGAATATATGTAAAACTCGGGTTACTCCTTGCTGATAATACTAGCAGCAGTTTCTGTAGTGTAGTGGTTATCACGTTCGCTTTACACGCAAAAGGTCCCTGGATCGAAACCAGGAGGAAACAGTCATTCTTGACACATGCAGTAAGTAACGTATTTATAAAAGAGATGAGTTGCTTTCATGAATACCTTATTTTGGAAACAGAGGTCTCTGACACATGTGAGAAGTACTGTATTTGTAACAGAGAATTTTCATAAATGCATTATGTTGGAATTTCGAATTCGTGCGATTAATATCTGTACAATTTGGTTTACTCCACAGTAGTAATTCCAGCAGCAGTTTCTCTAGTTTAGTAGTTATCAAGTTTGCTTTACACTCGAATGGTCCCCGGTTCGAAGCGGGCGGAAACAGTTCTCTATGACAAATCCAGTAAGTACTGTATTTGTAACAGAGAATAGTTGTTCTAATAAATGCCTTATTTTGGAAATTCGAATACATGCAATGAATATCTGTAAAACTCGGGTTACTCCTTGCTGATAATAGTAGCAGCAGTTTCTGTAGTGTAGTGGTTATCACGTTCGCTTTACACGCGAAAGGTCCCTGGTTCGAAACCGGGCGGAAACATAGCGTAGTTGTTATCCTTTTTGACACATGCAGTAAGTAACGTTTTTATAAAAGAGATGAGTTGCTTTCATGAATACCTTATTTTGGAAACAGAGGTCTCTGACACATGTGAGAAGTACTGTATTTGTAACAGAGAATTTTCATGAATGCATGATGTTGGAATTTCGTATTCGTGCGATGAATATATGTAAAACTCGGGTTACTCCTTGCTGATAATACTAGCAGCAGTTTCTGTAGTGTAGTGGTTATCACGTTCGCTTAACACGCGAAAGGTCCCTGGTTCGAAACCAGGCGGAAACAGTCCTTTTTGACACATGCAGTAAGTAACGTATTTATAAAAGAGATGAGTTGCTTTCATGAATACCTTATTTTGGAAACAGAGGTCTCTGACACATGTGAGAAGTACTGTATTTGTAACAGAGAATTTTCATGAATACATGATGTTGGAATTTCGTATTCGTGCGATGAATATATGTAAAACTCGGGTTACTCCTTGCTGATAATAGTAGCAGCAGTTTCTGTAGTGTAGTGGTTATCACGTTTGCTTTACACGCGAAAGGTCCCTGGTTCGAAACCGGGCGGAAACATAGCGTAGTGGTTATCCTTTTTGACACATGCAGTAAGTAACGTTTTTATAAAAGAGATGAGTTGCTTTCATGAATACCTTATTTTGGAAACAGAGGTCTCTGACACATGTGAGAAGTACTGTATTTGTAACAGAGAATTTTCATAAATGCATGATGTTGGAATTTCGTATTCGTGCAATGAATATCTGTACAATTTGGTTTACTCCACAGTAGTAATTCCAGCAGCAGTTTCTCTAGTTTAGTAGTTATCAAGTTTGCTTTACACTCGAATGGTCCCGGTTCGAAACCAGGCGGAAACAGTTCTCTTTGACAAATCCAGTAAGTACTGTATTTGTAACAGAGATGAGTTGCTTCATGAATACCTTATTTTGGAAACAATGCACTGAGAAGTACTGTATTTGTAACAGAGAATTTTCATGAATGCATGATGTTGGAATTTCGTAATGAATATATGTAAAACTCGGGTTACTCCTTGCTGATAATACTAGCAGCAGTTTCTGTAGTGTAGTGGTTATCACGTTCGCTTTACACGCGAAAGGTCCCTGGTTCGAAACCAGGCGGAAACAGTCCTTTTGACACATGCAGTAAGTAACGTTTTATAAAAGAGATGAGTTGCTTTCATGAATACCTTATTTTGGAAACAGAGGTCTCTGACACATGTGAGAAGTACTGTATTTGTAACAGAGAATTTTCATGAATGCATGATGTTGGAATTTCGTATTCGTGCGATGAATATATGTAAAACTCGGGTTACTCCTTGCTGATAATACTAGCAGCAGTTTCTGTAGTGTAGTGGTTATCACGTTTGCTTTACACGCGAAAGGTCCCTGGTTCGAAACCGGGCGGAAACATAGCAGTGGTTATCCTTTTGACACATGCAGTAAGTAACGTTTTTATAAAAGAGATGAGTTGCTTTCATGAATACCTTATTTTGGAAACAGAGGTCTCTGACACATGTGAGAAGTACTGTATTTGTAACAGAGAATTTTCATAAATGCATTATGTTGGAATTTCGTATTCGTGCGATGAATATCTGTAAAATTTGGTTTACTCCTTGCTGATAATTAGTAGCAGCAGTTTCTGTAGTTAGTAGTTATCAGTTTGCTTTACACTCGAAATGGTCCCTGGTTGAAGCGGGCGGGAAACAGTTTCTCTTTGACAAATCCAGTAAGTAACGTATTTATAAAAGAGATAGTTGTTTAATAAATACCTTATTTTGGTCTCTGACAAATGAATGCATGATGTTGGAATTTCGAATACATGCAATGAATATATGTAAAACTCGGGTTACTCCTTGCTGATAATACTAGCAGCAGTTTCTGTAGTGTAGTGGTTATCACGTTCGCTTTACACGCGAAAGGTCCCTGGTTCGAAACCAGGCGGAAACAGTCCTTTTGACACATGCAGTAAGTAACGTATTTATAAAAGAGATGAGTTGCTTTCATGAATACCTTATTTTGGAAACAGAGGTCTCTGACACATGTGAGAAGTACTGTATTTGTAACAGAGAATTTTCATGAATGCATGATGTTGGAATTTCGTATTCGTGCGATGAATATATGTAAAACTCGGGTTACTCCTTGCTGATAATACTAGCAGCAGTTTCTGTAGTGTAGTGGTTATCACGTTTGCTTTACACGCGAAAGGTCCCTGGTTCGAAACCGGGCGGAAACATAGCGTAGTGGTTATCCTTTTGACACATGCAGTAAGTAACGTTTTATAAAAGAGATGAGTTGCTTTCATGAATACCTTATTTTGGAAACAGAGGTCTCTGACACATGTGAGAAGTACTGTATTTGTAACAGAGAATTTTCATAAATGCATTATGTTGGAATTTCGAATTCGTGCGATGAATATCTGTACAATTTGGTTTACTCCACAGTAGTAATTCCAGCAGCAGTTTCTCTAGTTTAGTAGTTATCAAGTTTGCTTTACACTCGAATGGTCCCCGGTTCGAAGCGGGCGGAAACAGTTCTCTATGACAAATCCAGTAAGTACTGTATTTGTAACAGAGAATAGTTGTTCTAATAAATGCCTTATTTTGGAAATTCGAATACATGCAATGAATATCTGTAAAACTCGGGTTACTCCTTGCTGATAATAGTAGCAGCAGTTTCTGTAGTGTAGTGGTTATCACGTTCGCTTTACACGCGAAAGGTCCCTGGTTCGAAACCGGGCGGAAACATAGCGTAGTTGTTATCCTTTTGACACATGCAGTAAGTAACGTTTTATAAAAGAGATGAGTTGCTTTCATGAATACCTTATTTTGGAAACAGAGGTCTCTGACACATGTGAGAAGTACTGTATTTGTAACAGAGAATTTTCATGAATGCATGATGTTGGAATTTCGTATTCGTGCGATGAATATATGTAAAACTCGGGTTACTCCTTGCTGATAATACTAGCAGCAGTTTCTGTAGTGTAGTGGTTATCACGTTTGCTTTACACGCGAAAGGTCCCTGGTTCGAAACCAGGCGGAAACAGTCATTTTTGACACATGCAGTAAGTAACGTATTTATAAAAGAGATGAGTTGCTTTCATGAATACCTTATTTTGGAAACAGAGGTCTCTGACACATGTGAGAAGTACTGTATTTGTAACAGAGAATTTTCATAAATGCATTATGTTGGAATTTCGAATTCGTGCGATGAATATCTGTACAATTTGGTTTACTACACAGTAGTAATTCCAGCAGCAGTTTCTCTAGTTTAGTAGTTATCAAGTTTGCTTTACACTCGAATGGTCCCCGGTTCGAAGCGGGCGGAAACAGTTCTCTATGACAAATCCAGTAAGTACTGTATTTGTAACAGAGAATAGTTGTTCTAATAAATGCCTTATTTTGGAAATTCGAATACATGCAATGAATATCTGTAAAACTCGGGTTACTCCTTGCTGATAATAGTAGCAGCAGTTTCTGTAGTGTAGTGGTTATCACGTTCGCTTTACACGCGAAAGGTCCCTGGTTCGAAACCGGGCGGAAACATAGCGTAGTTGTTATCCTTTTGACACATGCAGTAAGTAACGTTTTTATAAAAGAGATGAGTTGCTTTCATGAATACCTTATTTTGGAAACAGAGGTCTCTGACACATGTGAGAAGTACTGTATTTGTAACAGAGAATTTTCATGAATGCATGATGTTGGAATTTCGTATTCGTGCGATGAATATATGTAAAACTCGGGTTACTCCTTGCTGATAATACTAGCAGCAGTTTCTGTAGTGTAGTGGTTATCACGTTTGCTTTACACGCGAAAGGTCCCTGGTTCGAAACCAGGCGGAAACAGTCCTTTTGACACATGCAGTAAGTAACGTATTTATAAAAGAGATGAGTTGCTTTCATGAATACCTTATTTTGGAAACAGAGGTCTCTGACACATGTGAGAAGTACTGTATTTGTAACAGAGAATTTTCATGAATACATGATGTTGGAATTTCGTATTCGTGCGATGAATATATGTAAAACTCGGGTTACTCCTTGCTGATAATAGTAGCAGCAGTTTCTGTAGTGTAGTGGTTATCACGTTTGCTTTACACGCGAAAGGTCCCTGGTTCGAAACCGGGCGGAAACATAGCGTAGTGGTTATCCTTTTGACACATGCAGTAAGTAACGTTTTTATAAAAGAGATGAGTTGCTTTCATGAATACCTTATTTTGGAAACAGAGGTCTCTGACACATGTGAGAAGTACTGTATTTGTAACAGAGAATTTTCATGAATGCATGATGTTGGAATTTCGTATTCGTGCGATGAATATATGTAAAACTCGGGTTACTCCTTGCTGATAATACTAGCAGCAGTTTCTGTAGTGTAGTGGTTATCACGTTCGCTTTACACGCGAAAGGTCCCTGGTTCGAAACCAGGCGGAAACAGTTCCTTTTGACACATGCAGTAAGTAACGTTTTTATAAAAGAGATGAGTTGCTTTCATGAATACCTTATTTTGGAAACAGAGGTCTCTGACACATGTGAGAAGTACTGTATTTGTAACAGAGAATTTTCATGAATGCATGATGTTGGAATTTCGTATTCGTGCGATGAATATATGTAAAACTCGGGTTACTCCTTGCTGATAATACTAGCAGCAGTTTCTGTAGTGCATGTGAAGTACTGTATTTGTAACAGAGAATTTTCATGAATGCATGATGTTGGAATTTCGTATAGATGCGATGAATATATGTAAAACTCGGGTTACTCCTTGCTGATAATACTAGCAGCAGTTTCTGTAGTGTAGTGGTTATCACGT
>NW_025753122.1:0-11264 GCF_021184085.1 Oncorhynchus gorbuscha
AGAACATGTCTTCCTATAGAAGGAACTGGTCCGTTACTAAGAGCTGCAGTAGAACATGTCTTCCTATAGAAGGAACTGGTCTGTTGCTAAGGCTGTAGTATACTGTAGAACATGTCTTCCTATAGAAGGAACTGGTCTGTTACTAAGAGCTGCAGAACATGTCTTCCTATAGAAGGAACTGGTCTGTTACTAAGAGCTGCAGTAGAACATGTCTTCCTATAGAAGGAACTGGTCTGTTACTAAGAGCTGCAGTAGAACATGTCTTCCTATAGAAGGAACTGGTCTGTTACTAAGAGCTGCAGTCGAACATGTCTTCCAATAGAAGGAACTGGTCTGTTACAGAGATCTGCAGTAGACTGTGTCTTCCTATAGAAGGAACTGGTCTGTTACTAAGAGCTGCAGTAGAACATGTCTTCCTATAGAAGGAACTGGTCTGTTACGAAGATCTGCAGTAGACTGTGTCTTCCTATAGAAGGAACTGGTCTGTTACTAAGAGCTGCAGTCGAACATGTCTTCCAATAGAAGGAACTGGTCTGTTACGAAGATCTGCAGTAGACTGTGTCTTCCTATAGAAGGAACTGGTCTGTTACTAAGACCTGCAGTAGACTGTGTCTTCCTATAGAAGGAACTGGTCTGTTACTAAGAGCTGCAGTAGAACATGTCTTCCTATAGAAGGAACTGGTCTGTTACTAAGAGCTGCAGTAGAACATGTCTTCCTATAGAAGGAACTGGTTTGTTACTAAGAGTTGCAGTAGAACATGTCTTCCTATAGAAGGAACTGGTATGTTACTAAGAGCTGTAGTAGACTGTGTCTTCCTATAGAAGGAACGGGTCTGTTACTCAGAGCTGCAGTAGAACATGTCTTCCTATAGAAGGAACGGGTCTGTTACTAAGAGCTGCAGTAGATCATGTCTTCCTTTAGAAGGAACAGGTCTGTTACTAAGAGCTGCAGTAGAACATGTCTTCCTATAGAAGGAACTGGTCTGTTACTAAGAGCTGCAGTAGAACATGTCTTCCTATAGAAGGAACTGGTTTGTTACTAAGAGTTGCAGTAGAACATGTCTTCCTATAGAAGGAACTGGTCTGTTACTAAGAGCTGCAGTAGAACATGTCTTCCTATAAAAGGAACTGGTCTGTTACTAAGAGCTTCAGTAGAACATGTCTTCCTATAGAAGGAACGGGTCTGTTACTAAGAGCTGCAGTCGAACATGTCTTCCTATAGAAGGAACTTGTCTGTTATTAAGAGCTGCAGTAGAACATGTCTTCCTATAGAAGGAACTGGTCTGTTACTAAGAGCTGCAGTAGAACATGTCTTCCTATAGAAGGAACTGGTCTGTTACTAAGAGCTGCAGTAGAACATGTCTTCCTATAGAAGGAACTGGTTTGTTACTAAGAGCTGCAGTAGAACATGTCTTCCTATAGAAGGAACTGGTCTGTTACTAAGAGCTGCAGCAGAACATGTCTTCCTATAGAAGGAACTGGTATGTTACAAAGAGCTGTAGTGGACTGTGTCTTCCTATAGAAGGAACTGGTCTGTTACTAAGAGCTGCAGTAGAACATGTCTTCCTATAGAAGGAACTGGTCCGTTACTAAGAGCTGCAGTAGAACATGTCTTCCTATAGAAGGAACTGGTCTGTTAGTAAGAGCTGCAGTAGAACATGTCTTCCTATAGAAGGAACTGGTCTGTTACTAAGAGCTGCAGTAGACTGTGTCTTCCTATAGAAGGAACGGGTCTGTTACTAAGAGCTGCAGTAGACTGTGTCTTCCTATAGAAGGAACTGGTCTGTTACTAAGATCTGCAGTAGACTGTGTCTTCCTATTGAAGGAACTGTTCTGTTACTAAGAGCTGCAGTAGAACATGTCTTCCTATAGAAGGAACGGGTCTGTTACTAAGAGCTGCAGTAGAACATGTCTTCCTATAGAAGGAACGGGTCTGTTACTAAGAGCTGCAGTAGAACATGTCTTCCTATAGAAGGAACTTGTCTGTTATTAAGAGCTGCAGTAGAACATGTCTTCCTATAGTAGGAACTGGTCTGTTACTAAGAGCTGCAGTAGAACATGTCTTCCTATAGAAGGAACTGGTCTGTTACTAAGAGCTGCAGTAGAACATGTCTTCCTATAGAAGGAACGGGTCTGTTACTAAGTGCTGCAGTAGAACATGTCTTCCTATAGAAGGAACTGGTCCGTTACTAAGAGCTGCAGTAGAACATGTCTTCCTATAGAAGGAACTGGTCTGTTAGTAAGAGCTGCAGTAGAACATGTCTTCCTATAGAAGGAACTGGTCTGTTACTAAGAGCTGCAGTAGACTGTGTCTTCCTATAGAAGGAACGGGTCTGTTACTAAGAGCTGCAGTAGACTGTGTCTTCCTATAGAAGGAACTGGTCTGTTACTAAGATCTGCAGTAGACTGTGTCTTCCTATAGAAGGAACTGGTCTGTTACTAAGAGCTGTAGTAGACTGTGTCTTCCTATAGAAGGAACTGGTCTGTTACTAAGAGCTGCAGTAGAACATGTCTTCCTATAGAAGGAACTGGTCTGTTACTAAGAGCTGTAGTAGACATGTCTTCCTATAGAAGGAACTGGTCTGTTACTAAGAGCTGCTTTAGAGCATGTCTTCCTATAGAAGGAACTGGTCTGTTACTAAGAGCTGCAGTAGAACATGTCTTCCTATAGAAGGAACTGGTCTGTTACGAAGATCTGCAGTAGACTGTGTCTTCCTATAGAAGGAACTGGTCTGTTACTAAGAGCTGCAGTAGAACATGTCTTCCTATAGAAGGAACTGGTCTGTTACTAAGAGCTGCAGTAGAACATGTCTTCCTATAGAAGGAACTGGTTTGTTACTAAGAGCTGCAGTAGAACATGTCTTCTATAGAAGGAACTGGTCTGTTACTAAGAGCTGCAGAACATGTCTTCCTATAGAAGGAACTGGTCTGTTACAAAGAGCTGCAGTGGACTGTGTCTTCCTATAGAAGGAACTGGTCTGTTACTAAGAGCTGCAGTAGAACATGTCTTCCTATAGAAGGAACTGGTCCGTTACTAAGAGCTGCAGTAGAACATGTCTTCCTATAGAAGGAACTGGTCTGTTACTAAGAGCTGCAGTAGAACATGTCTTCCTATAGAAGGAACTGGTCTGTTACTAAGATCTGCAGTAGACTGTGTCTTCCTATAGAAGGAACTGGTCTGTTACTAAGAGCTGCAGTAGAACATGTCTTCCTATAGAAGGAACTGGTCTGTTACTAAGATCTGCAGTAGACTGTCTTCCTATAGAAGGAACTGTTCTGTTACTAAGAGCTGCAGTAGAACATGTCTTCCTATAGAAGGAACTGGTCTGTTACTAAGAGCTGCAGTAGAACATGTCTTCCTATAGAAGGAACGGGTCTGTTACTAAGAGCTGCAGTAGAACATGTCTTCCTATAGAAGGAACTTGTCTGTTATTAAGAGCTGCAGTAGAACATGTCTTCCTATAGTAGGAACTGGTCTGTTACTAAGAGCTGCAGTAGAACATGTCTTCCTATAGAAGGAACTGGTCTGTTACTAAGAGCTGCAGTAGAACATGTCTTCCTATAGAAGGAACGGGTCTGTTACTAAGAGCTACAGTAGAACATGTCTTCCTATAGAAGGAACTGGTCTATTACTAAGAGCTGCAGTAGAACATGTCTTCCTATAGAAGGAACTGGTCTGTTACAAAGAGCTGTAGTGGACTGTGTCTTCCTATAGAAGGAACTGGTCTGTTACTAAGAGCTGCAGTAGAACATGTCTTCCTATAGAAGGAACTGGTCCGTTACTAAGAGCTGCAGTAGAACATGTCTTCCTATAGAAGGAACTGGTCTGTTAGTAAGAGCTGCAGTAGAACATGTCTTCCTATAGAAGGAACTGGTCTGTTACTAAGAGCTGCAGTAGACTGTGTCTTCCTATAGAAGGAACTGGTCTGTTACTAAGAGCTGCAGTAGACTGTGTCTTCCTATAGAAGGAACTGGTCTGTTACTAAGATCTGCAGTAGACTGTGTCTTCCTATAGAAGGAACTGGTCTGTTACTAAGAGCTGTAGTAGACTGTGTCTTCCTATAGAAGGAACTGGTCTGTTACTAAGAGCTGTAGTAGACTGTGTCTTCCTACAGAAGGAACGGGTCTGTTACTAAGAGCTGTAGTAGACATCTTCCTATAGAAGGAACTGGTCTGTTACTAAGAGCTGCTTTAGAGCATGTCTTCCTATAGAAGGAACTGGTCTGTTAGTAAGAGCTGCAGTAGAACATGTCTTCCTATAGAAGGAACTGGTCTGTTACTAAGAGCTGCAGTAGACTGTGTCTTCCTATAGAAGGAACTGGTCTGTTACTAAGAGCTGCAGTAGACATGTCTTCCTATAGAAGGAACTGGTCTGTTACTAAGAGCTGCAGTAGAACATGTCTTCCTATAGAAGGAACTGTTCTGTTACTAAGAGCTGCAGTAGAACATGTCTTCCTATAGAAGGAACGGGTCTGTTACTAAGAGCTGCAGTAGAACATGTCTTCCTATAGAAGGAACTGGTCTGTTACTAAGAGCTGCAGTAGACTGTGTCTTCCTATAGAAGGACCGGGTCTGTTACTAAGAGCTGCAGTAGACTGTGTCTTCCTAGAAGGAACTGGTCTGTTACTAAGATCTAGTAGACTGTGTCTTCCTATAGAAGGAACTGGTCTGTTACTAAGAGCTGTAGTAGACATGTCTTCCTATAGAAGGAACTGGTCTGTTACTAAGAGCTGTAGTAGACTGTGTCTTCCTACAGAAGGAACGGGTCTGTTACTAAGAGCTGTAGTAGACTGTGTCTTCCTATAGAAGGAACTGGTCTGTTACTAAGAGCTGCTTTAGAGCATGTCTTCCTATAGAAGGAACTGGTCTGTTAGTAAGAGCTGCAGTAGAACATGTCTTCCTATAGAAGGAACTGGTCTGTTACTAAGAGCTGCAGTAGACTGTGTCTTCCTATAGAAGGAACGGGTCTGTTACTAAGAGCTGCAGTAGACTGTGTCTTCCTATAGAAGGAACTGGTCTGTTACTAAGATCTGCAGTAGACTGTGTCTTCCTATAGAAGGAACTGTTCTGTTACTAAGAGCTGCAGTAGAACATGTCTTCCTATAGAAGGAACGGGTCTGTTACTAAGAGCTGCAGTAGAACATGTCTTCCTATAGAAGGAACGGGTCTGTTACTAAGAGCTGCAGTAGAACATGTCTTCCTATAGAAGGAACTTGTCTGTTATTAAGAGCTGCAGTAGAACATGTCTTCCTATAGTAGGAACTGGTCTGTTACTAAGAGCTGCAGTAGAACATGTCTTCCTATAGAAGGAACTGGTCTGTTACTAAGAGCTGCAGTAGAACATGTCTTCCTATAGAAGGAACGGGTCTGTTACTAAGAGCTACAGTAGAACATGTCTTCCTATAGAAGGAACTGGTCTATTACTAAGAGCTGCAGTAGAACATGTCTTCCTATAGAAGGAACTGGTCTGTTACAAAGAGCTGTAGTGGACTGTGTCTTCCTATAGAAGGAACTGGTCTGTTACTAAGAGCTGCAGTAGAACATGTCTTCCTATAGAAGGAACTGGTCCGTTACTAAGAGCTGCAGTAGAACATGTCTTCCTATAGAAGGAACTGGTCTGTTAGTAAGAGCTGCAGTAGAACATGTCTTCCTATAGAAGGAACTGGTCTGTTACTAAGAGCTGCAGTAGACTGTGTCTTCCTATAGAAGGAACGGGTCTGTTACTAAGAGCTGCAGTAGACTGTGTCTTCCTATAGAAGGAACTGGTCTGTTACTAAGATCTGCAGTAGACTGTGTCTTCCTATAGAAGGAACTGGTCTGTTACTAAGAGCTGTAGTAGACTGTGTCTTCCTATAGAAGGAACTGGTCTGTTACTAAGAGCTGTAGTAGACTGTGTCTTCCTACAGAAGGAACGGGTCTGTTACTAAGAGCTGTAGTAGACTGTGTCTTCCTATAGAAGGAACTGGTCTGTTACTAAGAGCTGCTTTAGAGCATGTCTTCCTATAGAAGGAACTGGTCTGTTACTAAGAGCTGCAGTAGAACATGTCTTCCTATAGAAGGAACTGGTCTGTTACTAAGAGCTGCAGTAGACCGTGTCTTCCTATAGAAGGAACTGGTCTGTTACTAAGAGCTGCAGTAGACCGTGTCTTCCTATAGAAGGAACGGGTCTGTTACTAAGAGCTGCAGTAGAACATGTCTTCCTATAGAAGGAACTGGTCTGTTACTAAGAGCTGCAGTAGAACATGTCTTCCTATAGAAGGAACTGGTCTGTTACTAAGAGCTGCAGTAGAACATTTCTTCCTATAGAAGGAACTGGTCTGTTACTAAGAGCTGCAGTAGAACATGTCTTCCTATAGAAGGAACTGGTCTGTTACTAAGAGCTGCAGTAGAACATGTCTTCCTATAGAAGGAACTGGTCTGTTACTAAGAGCTGCAGTAGAACATGTCTTCCAATAGAAGGAACTGGTCTGTTACGAAGATCTGCAGTAGACTGTGTCTTCCTATAGAAGGAACTGGTCTGTTACTAAGAGCTGCAGTAGAACATGTCTTCCTATAGAAGGAACTGGTCTGTTACGAAGATCTGCAGTAGACGGTGTCTTCCTATAGAAGGAACTGGTCTGTTACTAAGAGCTGCAGTCGAACATGTCTTCCAATAGAAGGAACTGGTCTGTTACGAAGATCTGCAGTAGACTGTGTCTTCCTATAGAAGGAACTGGTCTGTTACTAAGAGCTGTAGTAGAACATGTCTTCCTATAGAAGGAACTGGTCTGTTACTAAGAGCTGCAGTAGACTGTGTCTTCCTATAGAAGGAACAGGTCTGTTACTAAGAGCTGAAGTAAAACATGTATTCCTGTAGAAGGAACGGGTCTGTTACTAAGAGCTGCAGTAGACCGTGTCTTCCTATAGAAGGAACGGGTCTGTTACTAAGAGCTGCAGTAGAACATGTCTTCCTATAGAAGGAACTGGTCTGTTACTAAGAGCTGCAGTAGAACATGTCTTCCTATAGAAGGAACTGGTCTGTTACTAAGAGCTGCAGTAGAACATGTCTTCCTATAGAAGTAACTGGTCTGTTACTAAGAGCTGTAATAGAACATGTCTTCCTATAGAAGGAACTGGTATTTTATTAGTAGCTACAGTAGAACATGTCTTCCTATAGAAGGAACTGGTATTTTATTAGTAGCTGCAGTAGAACATGTCTTCCTATAGAAGGAACTGGTATTTTATTAGTAGCTGCAGTAGAACATGTCTTCCTATAGAAGGAACTGGTATTTTATTAGTAGCTGCAGTAGAACATGTATTCCTATAGAAGGAACTGGTATTTTATTAGTAGCTGCAGTAGAACATGTCTTCCTATAGAAGGAACTGGTATTTTATTAGTAGCTGCAGTAGAACATGTCTTCCTATAGAAGGAACTGGTATTTTATTAGTAGCTGCAGTAGAACATGTCTTCCTATAGAAGGAACTGGTATGTTATTAGTAGCTGCAGTAGAACATGTCTTCCTATAGAAGGAACTGGTATTTTATTAGTAGCTGCAGTAGAACATGTCTTCCTATAGAAGGAACTGGTATTTTATTAGTAGCTGCAGTAGAACATGTCTTCCTATAGAAGGAACTGGTATTTTATTAGTAGCTGCAGTAGAACATGTCTTCCTATAGAAGGAACTGGTATTTTATTAGTAGCTGCAGTAGAACATGTCTTCCTATAGAAGGAACTGGTATTTTATTAGTAGCTACAGTAGAACATGTCTTCCTATAGAAGGAACTGGTATTTTATTAGTAGCTGTAGTAGAACATGTCTTCCTATAGAAGGAACTGGTATTTTATTAGTAGCTGTAGTAGAACATGTCTTCCTATAGAAGGAACTGGTATTTTATTAGTAGCTGCAGTAGAACATGTCTTCCTATAGAAGGAACTGGTATTTTATTAGTAGCTGCAGTAGAACATGTCTTCCTATAGAAGGAACTGGTATTTTATTAGTAGCTGTAGTAGAACATGTCTTCCTATAGAAGGAACTGGTCTGTTACTAAGAGCTGCAGTAGAACATGTCTTCCTATAGAAGGAACTGGTCTGTTACTAAGAGCTGCAGTAGATCATGTCTTCCTATAGAAGGAACTGGTCTGTTACTAAGAGCTGCAGTAGAACATGTCTTCCTATAGAAGGAACTGGTCTGTTACTAAGAGCTGCAGTAGAACATGTCTTCCTATAGAAGGAACTGGTCTGTTACTAAGAGCTGCAGTAGATCATGTCTTCCTACACTCTTGGAAAGAGAAATGGTGTCTGGATCAAAAAATAGTTCCAAGTCTGTACCCATCGGAACCTTTTGAAGAACCCTATTTTGTTCCAGTCAGAACACTTTTGTGTCCAGAGGGTTTTACAATGAACCCCGATAAATGTATAACTGGAACCAAAAACGGTTTGTATTTGTATTTGTATTCATTATACAGTTGAAGTCGGAAGATGAAATACACTTAGGTTGGAGTTATTAAAACTCGTTTTTCAACCACTCCACAAATTTCTTGTTAACAAATTATAGTTTTGGCTAGTCGGTTAGGATATCTACTTTGTTCATGACACAAGTAATGTTTCAAACAATTGTTTTCAGACAGATTATTTCACTTATAATTCACTGTATCACAATTCCAGTGTGTCAGAGGTTTTCATACACTAAGTTGACTGTGCCTTTAAACGGCTTGGAACATTCCAGAAAATTATGTCATGGCTTTAGAAGCTTCTGAGAGGCTAATTGACATCATTTGAGTCAATTGGACGTGTACCTGTGGATGTATTTCAAGGCCTACCTTCAAACTCAGTGCCTCTTTGCTTGACATCAAGGGAAAATCAAAAGAAATCAGCCAAGGCCTAAAAACAAATTGTATACCTCCACATGTCTGGGACCACGCAGCCATCATCCCGCTCAGGAAGGAGACGTGTTCTGTCTCCTAGAGATTAACGTATTTCGGTGCGAAAATTGCAAATCAATCCCAGAACAACAGCAAAGGACTTTGTGAAGATGCTGGAGGAAACAGGTACAAAAGTATCTATATCCACAGTAAAATGAGTCCTATATCGACATAACCTGAAAGGCCGCTCAGCAAGGAAGAAGCCACTGCTCCAAAACCGCCATCAAAAAGACAGACTACGGTTTGCAAATGCACATGGGGACAAAGATGATACTTTTTGGAGAAATGTCCTCTGGTCTGATGAAACAAACATAGAACTGTTTGGCCATAATGACCATCATTATGTTTGGAGGAAAAAGGGGGAGGCTTGCAAGCCGAAGAACACCATCGCAACCGTGGTGCACTTCACACAATAGATGGCATCAGAAACATCTCAAGACATCAGTCAGGAAGTTAAAGCTTGGTCACAAATGGGTCTTCCAAATGGACAATGACCCCAAGCATACTTCCAAAGGACAACAAAGTTAAGGTATTGGATTAGCCATCACAAAGCCCGGACTTCAATCCTATATGATGAAAGAAATCAAATCTGAAAGAAATCATTCTCTCTACTATTATTCTGACATTTCACATTCTTGAAATTAAGTGGTGATCCTAACTGACCTAAAGCAGGGGTTTTTACTAGGATTAAATATCAGGAATTGTGAAAAACTGAGTTTAAATCTACTTGGCTCAGGTGTATGTAAACTTCCAACTTCAACGACAGATCCACATTCCTGTGGTCCAACAAAATGAAGGCAGTTATACAATTTTTAAAACATTACAATACAATCGCAAACTTCACAACACATTGTGTGCCCTCAGGACCCTATTCCACCACCACATATATACAATACAAAATCCCTGTATATGTGTGTATAGTGTGTATGTTATCGTGTGTGTGTATACATGTGTCGATACCTATGTTTGTGTTGCTTCATGGTCCCCGCTTTTCCATAAAGTGTATTTATATCTTATTTTACTGCTTCCATCAGTTACCTGATGTGGACTAGAGTTCCATGTAGTCATGGCTCTATGTAGTACTGAGTGCCTCCCACAGTCTGTTCTGGACTTGGGGACTGTGGAAAGACCTCTCGTGCCATGTCTTGTGAGGTATGCATAGGTGTCTGTGCTATTCGCCAGTAGTTCAAACAGACGACTCAATACTTCTCACAAATACTAGTAGTGATGAAGTCAATCTCTCCTCCACTTTGAGCCAGGAGAGATGGACATGCATATTATTAATGTTAGCTCTCTGTGTACATCCAATTGCCAGCTGTGCTTTCCTGTTCTGAGCCAATTGCAATTTTCATAAACTTTGTGGCACCTGACCACATCGACAGCACAGTAGTCCAGGTGCTGTATAACTAGGGCATGCAGGACCTGCCTTGTTGATAATGCTGTTAAGAAGGTAGAGCAGTGCTTTATTATTGACAGACTTCTCCCCCATCTTAGCTACTGTTGTATCAATATGTTTTTGATCCAGGGTTACTCCAAGCAGTTTAGTCACCTCAACTTGCTACATACAGCATATAGTTGAGGTTTATGGTTTAGTGAATGATTTTGTCCCAAATACAAAACTTTTAGTTTTAGAAATATTTAGACTAACTTATTCCTGCCACCAACTCTGAAACTAACTGTAGCTCTTTGTTAATTTCAGTTACTGTAGTAGCTGTTGTGCATAGTGTTGAGTCATCCGCATACATTGACACACTGGCTTTACTCAAAACCAGCGGCATGTTGTTAGTAAAGATTGAAAAGAGTAGGCAGGCCTAGACGGCTGCCCTGGGGAATCCCTGATTCTACCTGGATTATGTTGGAGAGTTTCTAATTCAAGAACACCTTCTGTGTTCTGTTAGACGGGTAACTTGTTGTGCACAATATAGCAGGGGCGCAAAGTCCTAACAGCAGCAAAGCTATGATTGAAAATATCAAAAGCCGTACTGAAGTCTAAAAAACAGACCCCACAATCTTTTCATTTACACGTTTCCCAGCCAATCATCAGTTATTTGTGTAATTGCTGTTCTTTTGAATGTCCTTCCCTATAAGTGTGCTGCAAGTCTGTTGTCAATTCTTACTGTAAATAGCTTTGTATCAGTGCAATGCTGTGCCATAGCATTATGTTAGTGCAGGGTGAACTGCAGAAAGAATGGAAAGCATAGAAATAGGTGACTTTTATCAATATATTTGGCTCTATTTACTAACAATGCTAATTAGCACAAAATGCTAATTAGCATCATGCAAAACTACAAGTCCCTGCAAGCTCCTGCACATCTCTAGCTGACACCTTTGCTAATAGGTATTGTGTCAATTTAAAACTTGCAC
>NW_025753123.1:0-11263 GCF_021184085.1 Oncorhynchus gorbuscha
TGACAGTGATTGTGGTGAATAGGGACAGACTGGAGGAATGATGGTGATTGTGGTGAATAGAGACAGACTGGAGGAATGACAGTGATTGTGGTGAATAGAGACAGACTGGAGGAATGACAGTGATTGTGGTGAATAGGGACAGACTGGAGGAATGATGGTGATTGTGGTGAATAGGGACAGACTGGGAGGAATGATGGTGATTGAGTGAATAGGACAGACAGTGAATAGGGACAGACTGGAGGAATGACAGTGATTGTGGTGAATAGGACAGACTGGAGGAATGATGGTGATTGTGGTGAATGTGGAGGAATGAATTAGGACAGACTGACAGTGATTGTGGTGAATAGGACAGACTGGAGGAATGATGGTGATTGTGGTGAATAGGGACAGACTGGAGGAATGATGGTGATTTGTGAATAGAGACAGACTGGAGGAATGACAGTGATTGTGGTGAATAGAGTGACAGACTGGAGGAATGACAGTGATTGTGGTGAATAGGACAGACTGGAGGAATGACAGTGATTGTGGTGAATAGGACAGACTGGAGGAATGACAGTGATTGTGGTGAATAGGGACAGACTGGAGGAATGACAGTGATTGTGGTGAATAGTGGACAGACTGGAGGAATGACAGTGATTGTGGTGAATAGGGACAGACTGGAGGAATGACAGTGATTGAGTGAATAGGGACAGACTGGAGGAATGATTGTGGTGAATAGGGACAGACTGGAGGAATGACAGTGATTGTAGGGAGGACTGGAGGAATGACAGTGATTGTGGTGAATAGAGACAGACTGGAGGAATGATTGTGGTGAATAGAGACAGACAGTGATTGTGGTGAATAGGGACAGACTGGAGGAATGACAGTGATTGTGGAATGAATAGGAATGACAGACTGGAGGAATGATGGTGATTGTGGTGAATAGGACAGACTGGAGGAATGACAGTGATTGTGGTGAATAGGGACAGACTGGAGGAATGACAGTGATTGTGGTGAATAGAGACAGACTGGAGGAATGATGGTGATTGTGGTGAATAGGACAGACTGGAGGAATGACAGTGATTGTGGTGAATAGAGACAGACTGGAGGAATGATGGTGATTGTGGTGAATAGGGACAGACTGGAGGAATGACAGTGATTGTGGTGAATAGAGACAGACTGGAGGAATGATGGTGATTGTGGTGAATAGGGACAGACTGGAGGAATGACAGTGATTGTGGTGAATAGGGACAGACTGGAGGAATGACAGTGATTGTGGTGAATAGGGACAGACTGGAGGAATGACAGTGATTGTGGTGAATAGGGACAGACTGGAGGAATGACAGTGATGAATAGAGACAGACTGGAGGAATGACAGTGATTGTGGTGAATAGGGACAGACTGGAGGAATGACAGTGATTGTGGTGAATAGGGACAGACTGGAGGAATGACAGTGATTGTGGTGAATAGAGACAGACTGGAGGAATGACAGTGATTGTGGTGAATAGGGACAGACTGGAGGAATGACAGTGATTGTGGTGAATAGGGACAGACTGGAATAGGGACAGACTGGAGGAATGACAGTGATTGTGGTGAATAGGGACAGACTGGAGGAATGACAGTGATTGTGGTGAATAGAGACAGACTGGAGGAATGACAGTGATTGTGGTGAATAGGACAGACTGGAGGAATGACAGTGATTGTGGTGAATAGGACAGACTGGAGGAATGACAGTGATTGTGGTGAATAGGACAGACTGGAGGAATGACAGTGATTGTGGTGAATAGGACAGACTGGAGGAATGACAGTGATTGTGGTGAATAGGGACAGACTGGAGGAATGACAGTGATTGTGGTGAATAGGGACAGACTGGAGGAATGACAGTGATTGTGGTGAATAGGGACAGACTGGAGGAATGACAGTGATTGTGGTGAATAGAGACAGACTGGAGGAATGATTGTGGTGAATAGGGACAGACTGGAGGTGATTGTGGTGAATAGAGACAGACTGGAGGAATGACAGTGATTGTGGTGAATAGGACAGACTGGAGGAATGATGGTGATTGTGGTGAATAGACAGGACAGACTGGAGGAATGACAGTGATTGTGGTGAATAGAGACAGACTGGAGGAATGACAGTGATTGTGGTGAATAGGGACAGACTGGAGGAATGACAGTGAGTGAATAGGGACAGACTGGAGGAATGATGGTGATTGTGGTGAATAGAGACAGACTGGAGGAATGACAGTGATTGTGGTGAATAGGGACAGACTGGAGGAATGACAGTGATTGTGGTGAATAGGGACAGACTGGAGGAATGACAGTGATTGTGGTGAATAGAGACAGACTGGAGGAATGACAGTGATTGTGGTGAATAGGGACAGACTGGAGGAATGACAGTGATTGTGGTGAATAGGGACAGACTGGAGGAATGACAGTGATTGTGGTGAATAGGACAGACTGGAGGAATGACAGTGATTGTGGTGAATAGGACAGACTGGAGGAATGACAGTGATTGTGGTGAATAGGGACAGACTGGAGGAATGACAGTGATTGTGGTGAATAGAGACAGACTGGAGGAATGACAGTGATTGTGGTGAATAGAGACAGACAGACTGGAGGAATAGGACAGACTGGAGGAATGAGTGATTGTGGTGAATAGGAAGACAGATTGTGGTGAATAGGGACAGAATGACAGTGATTGTGGTGAATAGGGACAGACTGGAGGAATGACAGTGATTGTGGTGAATAGGGACAGACTGGAGGAATGACAGTGATTGTGGTGAATAGGACAGACAGACTGGAGTGAATGACTGGAGTGATTGTGGTGAATAGGACAGACTGGAGGAATGACAGTGATTGTGGTGAATAGGGACAGACTGGAGGAATGACAGTGATTGTGGTGAATAGAGACAGACTGGAGGAATGACAGTGATTGTGGTGAATAGGGACAGACTGGAGGAATGACAGTGATTGTGGTGAATAGGGACAGACTGGAGGAATGACAGTGATTGTGGTGAATAGGGACAGACTGGAGGAATGACAGTGATTGTGGTGAATAGAGACAGACTGGAGGAATGACAGTGATTGTGGTGAATAGGGACAGACTGGAGGAATGACAGTGATTGTGGTGAATAGAGACAGACTGGAGGAATGAGTGATTGTGGTGAATAGGGACAGACTGGAGGAATGACAGTGATTGTGGTGAATAGAGACAGACTGGAGGAATGACAGTGATTGTGGTGAATAGGGACAGACTGGAGGAATGAGTGATTGTGGTGAATAGGGACAGACTGGAGGAATGAGTGATTGTGGTGAATAGAGACAGACTGGAGGAATGTGATTGTGGTGAATAGGGACAGACTGGAGGAATGACAGTGATTGTGGTGAATAGAGACAGACTGGAGGAATGACAGTGATTGTGGTGAATAGGGACAGACTGGAGGAATGACAGTGATTGTGGTGAATAGGGACAGACTGGAGGAATGACAGTGATTGTGGTGAATAGGGACAGACTGGAGGAATGACAGTGATTGTGGTGAATAGGGACAGACTGGAGGAATGACAGTGATTGTGGTGAATAGAGACAGACTGGAGGAATGACAGTGATTGTGGTGAATAGGGACAGACTGGAGGAATGACAGTGATTGTGGTGAATAGGGACAGACTGGAGGAATGACAGTGATTGTGGTGAATAGGGACAGACTGGAGGAATGACAGTGATTGTGGTGAATAGGGACAGACTGGAGGAATGACAGTGATTGTGGTGAATAGGGACAGACTGGAGGAATGACAGTGATTGTGGTGAATAGGGACAGACTGGAGGAATGACAGTGATTGTGGTGAATAGAGACAGACTGGAGTGAATAGGACAGACTGGAGGAATGACAGTGATTGTGGTGAATAGGGACAGACTGGAGGAATGACAGTGATTGTGGTGAATAGAGACAGACTGGAGGAATGACAGTGATTGTGGTGAATAGGGACAGACTGGAGGAATGACAGTGATTGTGGTGAATAGAGACAGACTGGAGGAATGACAGTGATTGTGGTGAATAGAGACAGACTGGAGGAATGACAGTGATTGTGGTGAATAGGACAGACTGGAGGAATGACAGTGATTGTGGTGAATAGGACAGACTGGAGGAATGACAGTGATTGTGGTGAATAGGGACAGACTGGAGGAATGACAGTGATTGTGGTGAATAGGGACAGACTGGAGGAATGACAGTGATTGTGGTGAATAGGGACAGACTGGAGGAATGACAGTGATTGTGGTGAATAGGGACAGACTGGAGGAATGACAGTGATTGTGGTGAATAGAGACAGACTGGAGGAATGACAGTGATTGTGGTGAATAGGGACAGACTGGAGGAATGACAGTGATTGTGGTGAATAGAGACAGACTGGAGGAATGATGGTGATTGTGGTGAATGACAGACTGGAGGAATGACAGTGATTGTGGTGAATAGGACAGACTGGAGGAATGACAGTGATTGTGGTGAATAGAGACAGACTGGAGGAATGATGGTGATTGTGGTGAATAGGGAGGAATGACAGTGATTGAGGAATAGGGACAGACTGAGGAATGACAGTGATTGTGGTGAATAGGGACAGACTGGAGGAATGACAGTGATTGTGGTGAATAGAGACAGACTGGAGGAATGACAGTGATTGTGGTGAATAGGACAGACTGGAGGAATGACAGTGATTGTGGTGAATAGGGACAGAATAGGAACAGTGATTGTGGTGAATAGGACAGACTGGAGGAATGACAGTGATTGTGGTGAATAGGGACAGACTGGAGGAATGACAGTGATTGTGGTGAATAGGGACAGACTGGAGGAATGACAGTGATTGTGGTGAATAGGACAGACTGGAGGAATGACAGTGATTGTGGTGAATAGGGACAGACTGGAGGAATGACAGTGATTGTGGTGAATAGAGACAGACTGGAGGAATGACAGTGATTGTGGTGAATAGGGACAGACTGGAGGAATGAGTGATTGTGGTGAATAGGGACAGACTGGAGGAATGACAGTGATTGTGGTGAATAGGGACAGACTGGAGGAATGACAGTGATTGTGGTGAATAGGACAGACTGGAGGAATGACAGTGATTGTGGAATGAACAGACTGGAGGAATGACAGTGATTGTGGTGAATAGGAGACTGGAGGATGACAGTGATTGTGGTGAATAGGACAGACTGGAGGAATGACAGTGATTGTGGTGAATAGGGACAGACTGGAGGAATGACAGTGATTGTGGTGAATAGGGACAGACTGGAGGAATGACAGTGATTGTGGTGAATAGAGACAGACTGGAGGAATGACAGTGATTGTGGTGAATAGGACAGACTGGAGGAATGACAGTGATTGTGGTGAATAGAGACAGACTGGAGGAATGTGATTGTGAATAGGGACAGACTGGAGGAATGACAGTGATTGTGGTGAATAGGAGACAGACTGGAGGAATGACAGTGATTGTGGTGAATAGGACAGACTGGAGGAATGACAGTGATTGTGGTGAATAGAGACAGACTGGAGGAATGACAGTGATTGTGGTGAATAGGGACAGACTGGAGGAATGACAGTGATTGTGGTGAATAGGGACAGACTGGAGGAATGACAGTGATTGTGGTGAATAGGGACAGACTGGAGGAATGACAGTGATTGTGGTGAATAGAGACAGACTGGAGGAATGACAGTGAGTGAATGACAGACTGGAGGAATGACAGTGATTGTGGTGAATAGAGACAGACAGTGATTGTGGTGAATAGGACAGACTGGAGGAATGACAGTGATTGTGGTGAATAGGGACAGACTGGAGGAATGACAGTGATTGTGGTGAATAGAGACAGACTGGAGGAATGACAGTGATTGTGGTGAATAGGGACAGACTGGAGGAATGACAGTGATTGTGGTGAATAGAGACAGACTGGAGGAATGACAGTGATTGTGGTGAATAGGGACAGACTGGAGGAATGACAGTGATTGTGGTGAATAGGGACAGACTGGAGGAATGACAGTGATTGTGGTGAATAGGGACAGACTGGAGGAATGACAGTGATTGTGGTGAATAGGGACAGACTGGAGGAATGACAGTGATTGTGGAATGACAGTGATTGTGGTGAATAGAGACAGACTGGAGGAATGACAGTGATTGTGGTGAATAGGGACAGACTGGAGGAATGTGAGTGAATAGGGACAGACTGGAGGAATGACAGTGATTGTGGTGAATAGAGACAGACTGGAGGAATGACAGTGATTGTGGTGAATAGGGACAGACTGGAGGAATGACAGTGATTGTGGTGAATAGAGACAGACTGGAGGAATGACAGTGATTGTGGTGAATAGGGACAGACTGGAGGAATGACAGTGATTGTGGTGAATAGGACAGACTGGAGGAATGACAGTGATTGTGGTGAATAGAGACAGACTGGAGGAATGACAGTGATTGTGGTGAATAGGGACAGACTGGAGGAATGACAGTGATTGTGGTGAATAGGGACAGACTGGAGGAATGACAGTGATTGTGGTGAATAGAGACAGACTGGAGGAATGACAGTGATTGTGGTGAATAGGGACAGACTGGAGGAATGACAGTGATTGTGGTGAATAGAGACAGACTGGAGGAATGACAGTGATTGTGGTGTGATTGTGGTGAATAGGGACAGACTGGAGGAATGACAGTGATTGTGGTGAATGGAGGAATGACAGTGATTGTGGTGAATAGAGACAGACTGGAGGAATGACAGTGATTGTGGTGAATAGGGACAGACTGGAGGAATGACAGTGATTGTGGTGAATAGGGACAGACTGGAGGAATGACAGTGATTGTGGTGAATAGGGACAGACTGGAGGAATGACAGTGATTGTGGTGAATAGGGACTGGAGGAAGACTGGAGACTGGAATGACAGTGATTGTGGTGAATAGGGACAGACTGGAGGAATGACAGTGATTGTGGTGAATAGGGACAGACTGGAGGAATGACAGTGATTGTGGTGAATAGGACAGACTGGAGGAATGACAGTGATTGTGGTGAATAGGACAGACTGGAGGAATGACAGTGATTGTGGTGAATAGAGACAGACTGGAGGAATGACAGTGATTGTGGTGAATAGAGACAGACTGGAGGAATGACAGTGATTGTGGTGAATAGGGACAGACTGGAGGAATGACAGTGATTGTGGTGAATAGGGACAGACTGGAGGAATGACAGTGATTGTGGTGAATAGAGACAGACTGGAGGAATGACAGTGATTGTGGTGAATAGGGACAGACTGGAGGAATGACAGTGATTGTGGTGAATAGGGACAGACTGGAGGAATGACAGTGATTGTGGTGAATAGAGACAGACTGGAGGAATGACAGTGATTGTGGTGAATAGGGACAGACTGGAGGAATGACAGTGATTGTGGTGAATAGGGACAGACTGGAGGAATGACAGTGATTGTGGTGAATAGAGACAGACTGGAGGAATGACAGTGATTGTGGTGAATAGAGACAGACTGGAGGAATGACAGTGATTGTGGTGAATAGAGACAGACTGGAGGAATGACAGTGATTGTGGTGAATAGAGACAGACTGGAGGAATGACAGTGATTGTGGTGAATAGGGACAGACTGGAGGAATGACAGTGATTGTGGTGAATAGAGACAGACTGGAGGAATGACAGTGATTGTGGTGAATAGGGACAGACTGGAGGAATGACAGTGATTGTGGTGAATAGGGACAGACTGGAGGAATGACAGTGATTGTGGTGAATAGGGACAGACTGAGGAATGACAGTGATTGTGGTGAATGACTGGAGGAATGACAGTGATTGTGGTGAATAGAGACAGACTGGAGGAATGACTGGAGGAATGACAGTGATTGTGGTGAATAGGGACAGACTGGAGGAATGACAGTGATTGTGGTGAATAGGACAGACTGGAGGAATGACAGTGATTGTGGTGAATAGGGACAGACTGGAGGAATGACAGTGATTGTGGTGAATAGAGACAGACTGGAGGAAGACTGGAGGAATGACAGTGATTGTGGTGAATAGGGACAGACTGGAGGAATGACAGTGATTGTGGTGAATAGGGACAGACTGGAGGAATGACAGTGATTGTGGTGAATAGAGACAGACTGGAGGAATGACAGTGATTGTGGTGAATAGGACAGACTGGAGGAATGACAGTGATTGTGGTGAATACAGTGGACAGACTGGAGGAATGACAGTGATTGTGGTGAATAGAGACAGACTGGAGGAATGACAGTGATTGTGGTGAATAGGGACAGACTGGAGGAATGACAGTGATTGTGGTGAATAGAGACAGACTGGAGGAATGACAGTGATTGTGGTGAATAGGGACAGACTGGAGGAATGACAGTGATTGTGGTGAATAGAGACAGACTGGAGGAATGACAGTGATTGTGGTGAATAGGGACAGACTGGAGGAATGACAGTGATTGTGGTGAATAGGGACAGACTGGAGGAATGACAGTGATTGTGGTGAATAGAGACAGACTGAGGAATGACAGTGATGGTGAATAGGGACAGACTGGTGACAGTGATTGTGGGACAGACAGACTGGAGGAATGACAGTGATTGTGGTGAATAGAGACAGACTGGAGGAATGACAGTGATTGTGGTGAATAGAGACAGACTGGAGGAATGACAGTGATTGTGGTGAATAGAGACAGACTGGAGGAATGACAGTGATTGTGGTGAATAGGGACAGACTGGAGGAATGACAGTGATTGTGGTGAATAGAGACAGACTGGAGGAATGACAGTGATTGTGGTGAATAGGGACAGACTGGAGGAATGACAGTGATTGTGGTGAATAGAGACAGACTGGAGGAATGACAGTGATTGTGGTGAATAGAGACAGACTGGAGGAATGACAGTGATTGTGGTGAATAGGGACAGACTGGAGGAATGACAGTGATTGTGGTGAATAGGGACAGACTGGAGGAATGACAGTGATTGTGGTGAATAGGGACAGACTGGAGGAATGACAGTGATTGTGGTGAATAGGGACAGACTGGAGGAATGACAGTGATTGTGGTGAATAGAGACAGACTGGAGGAATGACAGTGATTGTGGTGAATAGGGACAGACTGGAGGAATGACAGTGATTGTGGTGAATAGGGACAGACTGGAGGAATGACAGTGATTGTGGTGAATAGAGACAGACTGGAGGAATGACAGTGATTGTGGTGAATAGAGACAGACTGGAGGAATGACAGTGATTGTGGTGAATAGGACAGACTGGAGGAATGACAGTGATTGTGGTGAATAGGACAGACTGGAGGAATGACAGTGATTGTGGTGAATAGAGACAGACTGGAGGAATGACAGTGATTGTGGTGAATAGGGACAGACTGGAGGAATGACAGTGATTGTGGTGAATAGGGACAGACTGGGAGGAATGACAGTGATTGTGGTGAATAGAGACAGACTGGAGGAATGACAGTGATTGTGGTGAATAGGACAGACTGGAGGAATGACAGTGATTGTGGTGAATAGGACAGACTGGAGGAATGACAGTGATTGTGGTGAATAGAGACAGACTGGAGGAATGACAGTGATTGTGGTGAATAGGGACAGACTGGAGGAATGACAGTGATTGTGGTGAATAGGGACAGACTGGAGGAATGACAGTGATTGTGGTGAATAGAGACAGACTGGAGGAATGACAGTGATTGTGGTGAATAGGGACAGACTGGAGGAATGACAGTGATTGTGGTGAATAGAGACAGACTGGAGGAATGACAGTGATTGTGGTGAATAGAGACAGACTGGAGGAATGATGGTGATTGTGGTGAATAGGGACAGACTGGAGGAATGACAGTGATTGTGGTGAATAGGGACAGACTGGAGGAATGACAGTGATTGTGGTGAATAGAGACAGACTGGAGGAATGACAGTGATTGTGGTGAATAGGGACAGACTGGAGGAATGACAGTGATTGTGGTGAATAGAGACAGACTGGAGGAATGACAGTGATTGTGGTGAATAGGGACAGACTGGAGGAATGACAGTGATTGTGGTGAATAGAGACAGACTGGAGGAATGACAGTGATTGTGGTGAATAGGGACAGACTGGAGGAATGACAGTGATTGTGGTGAATAGAGACAGACTGGAGGAATGACAGTGATTGTGGTGAATAGAGACAGACTGGAGACAGACTGGAGGAATGACAGTGATTGTGGTGAATAGGGACAGACTGGAGGAATGACAGTGATTGTGGTGAATAGGGACAGACTGGAGGAATGACAGTGATTGTGGTGAATAGGACAGACTGGAGGAATGACAGTGATTGTGGTGAATAGAGACAGACTGGAGGAATGATACAGTGATTGTGGTGAATAGGACAGACTGGAGGAATGACAGTGATTGTGGTGAATAGAGACAGACTGGAGGAATGACAGTGATTGTGGTGAATAGGGACAGACTGGAGGAATGACAGTGATTGTGGTGAATAGAGACAGACTGGAGGAATGACAGTGATTGTGGACAGACTGGAGGAATGACAGTGATTGTGGTGATAGGGACAGACTGGAGGAATGACAGTGATTGTGGTGAATAGGACAGACTGGAGGAATGACAGTGATTGTGGTGAATAGGGACAGACTGGAGGAATGACAGTGATTGTGGTGAATAGGGACAGACTGGAGGAATGAGGAATGACAGACTGGAGGAATGATTAGGGACAGACTGGAGGAATGACAGTGATTGTGGTGAATAGGACAGACTGGAGGAATGACAGTGATTGTGGTAAATAGGGACAGACTGGAGGAATGACAGTGATTGTGGTGAATAGAGACAGACTGGAGGAATGACAGTGATTGTGGTGAATAGAGACAGACTGGAGGAATGACAGTGATTGTGGTGAATAGGGACAGACTGGAGGAATGACAGTGATTGTGGTGAATAGGGACAGACTGGAGGAATGACAGTGATTGTGGTGAATAGAGACAGACTGGAGGAATGACAGTGATTGTGGTGAATAGGGACAGACTGGAGGAATGACAGTGATTGTGGTGAATAGGGACAGACTGGAGGAATGACAGTGATTGTGGTGAATAGAATGACAGACTGGAGGAATGACAGTGATTGTGGTGAATAGAGACAGACTGTGACATGAGAATAGAGACAGACTGGAGGAATGACAGTGATTGTGGTGAATAAGGGACAGACTGGAGGAATGACAGTGATTGTGGTGAATAGGGAGGAACAGACAGGATTGTGTAGAATAGAGAGAGACTGGAGGAATGACAGTGATTGTGGT
>NW_025753124.1:0-10000 GCF_021184085.1 Oncorhynchus gorbuscha
TCCCCTCCCATCCTCTTTTCTCCTCCCCTCCCATCCTCTTTTCTCCTCCTATCCTCTTTCTCCTCCCCTCCTATCCTCTTTCTCCTCCCATCCTCTTTTCTCCTCCTCTCTTTTCTCCTCCCATCCTCTTTTCTCCTCCCATCCTCCCCTCCTCTTTTCTCCTTCCCTCTTTCTCCGCCCCTCCTCTTTTCCCCTCCCATCCTCTTTCTCCTCCCCTCCCATCCTCTTTTCTCCTCCTATCCTCTTTCTCCTCCCCTCCTATCCTCTTTCTCCTCCCATCCTCTTTTCTCCTCCTCTCTTTTCTCCTCCCCCTCCTCTTTTCTCCTCCTATCCTCTTTTCTCCGCCCCTACTCTTTTCTCCGCCCCTCCTCTTTTCTCCGCCCCTACTCTTTTCTCCGCCCCTCCTCTTTTCACCTCCCATCCTCTTTTCTCCTCCCATCCTCTTTTCTCCTCCTATCCTCTTTTCTCCTCCCATCCTCTTTCCCCTCCCATCCTCTTTTCTCCTCCCCTCCCATCCTCTTTTCTCCTCCTATCCTCTTTCTCCTCCCCTCCTATCCTCTTTCTCCTCCCATCCTCTTTTCTCCTCCTCTCTTTTCTCCTCCCCTCCTCTTTGCTCCTCCCATCCTCTTTTCCGCCCCTCCTCTTTTCTCCTCCTATCCTCTTTTCTCCGCCTCTCTCTTTTCTCCGCCCCTCATCTTTTCTCCGCCCCTACTCTTTTCTCCGCCCCTCCTCTTTTCTCCTCTCATCCTCTTTCTCCTCCCATCCTCCCCTCCCTCTTTTCTCCTCCCCTCTTTCTCCTCCCCTACTCTTTTCTCCGCCCCTCCTCTTTCTCCGCCTCTCTCTTTTCTCCGCCCCTCCTCTTTTCTCCTCTCATCCTCTTTCTCCTCCCATCCTCCCCTCCTCTTTTCTCCTCCCCTCTTTCTCCTCCCCTCCTCTTTTCTCCGCCCCTCCTCTTTTCTCCGCCCCTCCTCTTTTCTCCGCCCCTCCTCTTTTCTCCGCCCCTACTCTTTTCTCCCTTCATCCTCTTTTCTCCGCCCATCCTCTTTTCTCCTCCCATCCTCTTTTCTCCTCCCATCCTCCCCTCCTCTTTTCTCCGCCCCTTCTCTTTTCTCCTCCCATCCTCCCCTCTTCTTTTCTCCGCCCCTCCTCTTTTCTCCTCCCCTCCTCTTTTCTCCTCCCATCCTCTTTTCCGCCCCTCCTCTTTTCTCCTCCCCTCCTCTTTTCTCCGCCCCTCCTCTTTTCTCCTCCCATCCTCTTTTCTCCTCCTATCCTCTTTTCTCCTCCCATCCTCTTTGCTCCTCCCATTCTCTTTTCTCCTCCCATCCGCTTTTCTCCTCCCATCCTCTTTTCTCCTCCTATCCTCTTTTCTCCTCCTATCCTCTTTTCTCCTCCTATCCTCTTTCTCCTCCTATCCTCTTTTCTCCTCCTAACCTCTTTCTCCTCCCATCCTCTTTTCTCCTCCTATCCTCTTTTCTCCTCCTATCCTCTTTCTCCTCCCATCCTCTTTTCTCCTCCCATCCTCTTTTCTCCTCCTATCCTCTTTCTCCTCCTATCCTCTTTTCTCCTCCTATCCTCTTTCTCCTCCTATCCTCTTTCTCCTCCTATTCTCTTTTCTCCTCCCATCCTCTTTCTCCTCCTATCCTCTTTCTCCTCCTATCCTCTTTCTCCTCCCATCCTCTTTTCTCCTCCTATCCTCTTTTCTCCTCCTATTCTCTTTTCTCCTCCCATCCTCTTTTCTCCTCCGATCCTTTTTCTCCTCCTATCCTCTTTCTCCTCCCATCCTCTTTTCTCCTCCTATCCTCTTTCTCCTCTCCTCCCATCCTCTTTTCTCCTCCTATCCTCTTTTCCCCCTCCCACCCTCTTTTCTCCTCCTATCCTCTTTTCTCCTCCCATCCTCTTTTCCCCTCCCATCCTCTTTTCCCCTCCTATCCTCTTTCTCCTCCCCTCCTATCCTCTTTCTCCTCCCATCCTCTTTTCTCCTCCTCTCTTTTCTCCTCCCCTCCTCTTTTCTCCTCCTATCCTCTTTTCTCCTGCCCCTACTCTTTTCTCCTGCCCCTCCTCTTTTCTCCGCCCCTCCTCTTTTCACCTCCCATCCTCTTTTCTCCTCCCATCCTCTTTTCTCCTCCCATCCTCTTTCCCCTCCCATCCTCTTTTCTCCTCCCCTCCCATCCTCTTTTCTCCTCCTATCCTCTTTCTCCTCCCCTCCTATCCTCTTTCTCCTCCCATCCTCTTTTCTCCTCCTCTCTTTTCTCCTCCCATCCTCTTTTCTCCTCCCATCCTCCCCTCCTCTTTTCTCCTTCCCTCTTTCTCCTCCCATCCTCTTTTCCCCTCCCATCCTCTTTTCCCCTCCCATCCTCTTTTCTCCTCCCCTCCCATCCTCTTTTCTCCTCCTATCCTCTTTCTCCTCCCCTCCTATCCTCTTTCTCCTCCCATCCTCTTTTCTCCTCCTCTCTTTTCTCCTCCCCTCCTCTTTTCTCCTCCTATCCTCTTTTCTCCGCCCCTACTCTTTTCTCCGCCCCTCCTCTTTTCTCCGCCCCTACTCTTTTCTCCGCCCCTCCTCTTTTCTCCTCCTATCCTCTTTCTCCTCCCCTCCCATCCTCTTTTCTCCTCCCATCCTCTTTTCTCCTCCTATCCTCTTTTCTCCTCCCATCCTCTTTTCTCCTCCCCTCTTTCTCCTCCCCTCCCATCCTCTCTTCTCCTCCCATCCTCTTTCTCCTCCCCTCCTCTTTTCTCCTCCCCTCCTCTTTTTCTCCTCCCATCCTCTTTTCTCCGCCCCTCCTCTTTTCTCCGCCCCTCCTCTTTTCTCCTCCCCTCCTATTTTCTCCGACCCTCCTATTTTCTCCTCCCATTCTCTTTCTCCTCCCATTCTCTTTTCTCCTCCCATTCTCTTTTCTCCTCCCATCCTCTTTTCTCCTCCTATCCTCTTTTCTCCTCCTATCCTCTTTCTCCTCCCATCCTATTTTCTCCTCCTATCCTCTTTTCTCCTCCTATCCTCTTTCTCCTCCCATCCTCTTTTCTCCTCCTATCCTCTTTTCTCCTCCTATCCTCTTTCTCCTCCCATCCTCTTTTCTCCTCCTATCCTCTTTTCTCCTCCTATCCCTCCTTTCTCCTCCCATCCTCTTTTCTCCTCCTATCCTCTTTTCTCCTCCTATCCTCTTTCTCCTCCCATCCTCTTTTCTCCTCCTATCCTCTTTTCTCCTCCCATCCTCTTTTCTCCTCCTATCCTCTTTCTCCTCCCATCCTCTTTCTCCTCCTATCCTCTTTCTCCTCCTATCCTCTTTCTCCTCCTATCCTCTTTCTCCTCCTATTCTCTTTTCTCCTCCCATCCTCTTTCTCCTCCTATCCTCTTTTCTCCTCCTATTCTCTTTTCTCCTCCCATCCTCTTTTCTCCTCCCCTC
The DNA here is from genome assembly GCF_021184085.1 of Oncorhynchus gorbuscha. Lineage (NCBI taxonomy): Eukaryota > Metazoa > Chordata > Actinopteri > Salmoniformes > Salmonidae > Oncorhynchus > Oncorhynchus gorbuscha. The sequence goes on from NW_025753124.1 coordinate 3,399, forward strand.
CCATCCTCTTTTCTCCTCCGATCCTTTTTCTCCTCCTATCCTCTTTCTCCTCCCATCCTCTTTTCTCCTCCTATCCTCTTTCTCCTCTCCTCCCATCCTCTTTTCTCCTCCTATCCTCTTTTCCCCTCCCATCCTCTTTTCTCCTCCTATCCTCTTTTCCCCTCCCATCCTCTTTTCCCCTCCCATCCTCTTTTCCCCTCCTATCCTCTTTCTCCTCCCCTCCTATCCTCTTTCTCCTCCCATCCTCTTTTCTCCTCCTCTCTTTTCTCCTCCCCTCCTCTTTTCTCCTCCTATCCTCTTTTCTCCGCCCCTACTCTTTTCTCCGCCCCTCCTCTTTTCTCCGCCCCTCCTCTTTTCACCTCCCATCCTCTTTTCTCCTCCCATCCTCTTTTCTCCTCCCATCCTCTTTCCCCTCCCATCCTCTTTTCTCCTCCCCTCCCATCCTCTTTTCTCCTCCTATCCTCTTTCTCCTCCCCTCCTATCCTCTTTCTCCTCCCATCCTCTTTTCTCCTCCTCTCTTTTCTCCTCCCATCCTCTTTTCTCCTCCCATCCTCCCCTCCTCTTTTCTCCTTCCCTCTTTCTCCGCCCCTCCTCTTTTCCCCTCCCATCCTCTTTTCTCCTCCCCTCCCATCCTCTTTTCTCCTCCTATCCTCTTTTCTCCTCCCCTCCTATCCTCTTTCTCCTCCCATCCTCTTTTCTCCTCCTCTCTTTTCTCCTCCCCTCCTCTTTTCTCCTCCTATCCTCTTTTCTCCGCCCCTACTCTTTTCTCCGCCCCTCCTCTTTTCTCCGCCCCTACTCTTTTCTCCGCCCCTCCTCTTTTCACCTCCCATCCTCTTTTCTCCTCCCATCCTCTTTTCTCCTCCTATCCTCTTTTCTCCTCCCATCCTCTTTCCCCTCCCATCCTCTTTTCTCCTCCCCTCCCATCCTCTTTTCTCCTCCTATCCTCTTTCTCCTCCCCTCCTATCCTCTTTCTCCTCCCATCCTCTTTTCTCCTCCTCTCTTTTCTCCTCCCCTCCTCTTTGCTCCTCCCATCCTCTTTTCCGCCCCTCCTCTTTTCTCCTCCTATCCTCTTTTCTCCGCCCCTACTCTTTTCTCCGCCCCTCATCTTTTCTCCGCCCCTACTCTTTTCTCCGCCCCTCCTCTTTTCTCCTCTCATCCTCTTTCTCCTCCCATCCTCCCCTCCTCTTTTCTCCTCCCCTCTTTCTCCTCCCCTACTCTTTTCTCCGCCCCTCCTCTTTTCTCCGCCCCTACTCTTTTCTCCGCCCCTCCTCTTTTCTCCTCTCATCCTCTTTCTCCTCCCATCCTCCCCTCCTCTTTTCTCCTCCCCTCTTTCTCCTCCCCTCCTCTTTTCTCCGCCCCTCCTCTTTTCTCCGCCCCTCCTCTTTTCTCCGCCCCTCCTCTTTTCTCCGCCCCTACTCTTTTCTCCTCCCATCCTCTTTTCTCCTCCCATCCTCTTTTCTCCTCCCATCCTCCCCTCCTCTTTTCTCCGCCCCTCCTCTTTTCTCCTCCCATCCTCCCCTCTTCTTTTCTCCGCCCCTCCTCTTTTCTCCTCCCCTCCTCTTTTCTCCTCCCATCCTCTTTTCCGCCCCTCCTCTTTTCTCCTCCCCTCCTCTTTCTCCTCTCTTTTCTCCTCCTCTCTTTTCTCCTCCCATCCTCCCCTCCTCTTTTCTCCTCCCCTCCTCTTTTCTCCTCCCATCCTCCCCTCCTCTTTTCTCCTTCCATCCTCCCCGCCTCTTTTCTCCGCCACTCCTCTTTTCTCCGCCCCTCCTCTTTTCTCCTCCCATCCTCTTTTCTCCTCCCATCCTCCCCTCCTCTCTTCTCCTCCCCTCCTCTTTTCTCCTCCCATCCTCCCATCCTCTTTTCTCCTCCCATCCTCCCCTCCTCTTTTCTCCGCACCCTCTCTTTTCTCCTCCCATCCTCCCCTCCTCTTTTCTCCTTCCCTCTTTCTCCTCCCATCCTCTTTTCCTCTCCCATCCTCTTTTCTCCTCCCATCCTCTTTTCCCCTCCCATCCTCTTTTCTCCTCCCATCCTCTTTTCTCCTCCCATCCTGTTTTCTCCTCCCATCCTCTTTTCTCCTCCCCTCCTCTTTTCACCTCCCATCCTCTTTTCTCCTCCCATCCTCTTTTCTCCTCCCATCCTCTTTTCCCCTCCCATCCTCTTTTCTCCTCCCCTCCCATCCTCTTTTCTCCTCCTATCCTCTTTCTCCTCCCCTCCTATCCTCTTTCTCCTCCCATCCTCTTTTCTCCTCCTCTCTTTTCTCCTCCCATCCTCTTTTCCGCCCCTCCTCTTTTCTCCTCCTATCCTCTTTTCTCCGCCCCTACTCTTTTCTCCGCCCCTCCTCTTTTCTCCGCCCCTACTCTTTTCTCCGCCCCTCCTCTTTTCTCCTCTCATCCTCTTTCTCCTCTCATCCTCCCCTCCTCTTTTCTCCTCCCCTCTTTCTCCTCCCCTCCTCTTTTCTCCGCCCCTACTCTTTTCTCCTCCCCTCCTCTTTTCTCCGCCCCTCCTCTTTTCTCCGCCCCTACTCTTTTCTCCTCCCCTCCTCTTTTCTCCGCCCCTCCTCTTTTCTCCGCCCCTACTCTTTTCTCCTCCCATCCTCTTTTCTCCGCCCATCCTCTTTTCTCCTCCCATCCTCTTTTCTCCTCCCATCCTCCCCTCCTCTTTTCTCCGCCCCTCCTCTTTTCTCCTCCCATCCTCCCCTCTTCTTTTCTCCGCCCCTCCTCTTTTCTCCTCCCCTCCTCTTTTCTCCTCCCATCCTCTTTTCCGCCCCTCCTCTTTTCTCCTCCCCTCCTCTTTTCTCCGCCCCTCCTCTTTTCTCCTCCCATCCTCTTTTCTCCTCCCATCCACCCCTCCTCTTTTCTCCTCCCCTCCTCTTTTCTCCTCCCATCCTCCCCTCCTCTTTTCTCCTTCCATCCTCCCCGCCTTTTTTCTCCGCCACTCCTCTTTTCTCCGCCACTCCTCTTTTCTCCTCCCCTCCTCTTTTCTCCTCCCATCCTCCCATCCTCTTTTCTCCTCCCATCCTCCCCTCCTCTTTTCTCCGCACCCTCTCTTTTCTCCTCCCATCCTCCCCTCCTCTTTTCTCCGCCCCTCCTCCTTTCTCCTCCCCTCCTCTTTTCTCCGCCCCTCCTCTTTTCTCCTCCCCTCCTCTTTTCTCCTCCCATCCTCCCATCCTCTTTTCTCCTCCCATCACCCCCTCCTCTTTTCTCCTCCCCTCCTCCTTTCTCCACCCCTCCTCTTTTCTCCGCCACTCCTCTTTTCTCCGCCCCTCCTCTTTTCTCCTCCCATCCTCTTTTCCGCCCCTCTTCTTTTCTCCGCCCCTCCTCCTTTCTCCTCCCCTCCTCTTTCTCCGCCCCTCCTCTTTTCTCCTCCCCTCCTCTTTTCTCCTCCCATCCTCCCATCCTCTTTTCTCCTCCCATCACCCCTCCTCTTTTCTCCTCCCTCCTCCTTTCTCCACCCCTCCTCTTTTCTCCGCCACTCCTCTTTTCTCCGCCCCTCCTCTTTTCTCCGCCCCTCCTCTTTTCTCCGCCCCTCCTCTTTTCTCCTCCCCTCCTCTTTTCTCCTCCCATCCTCCCATCCTCTTTTCTCCGCCCCTCCTCTTTTCTCCCCCCTTCCTCTTTTCTCCTCCCATCCTCTTTTCTCCTCCCATCCTCTTTTCTCCTCCCCTCCTCTTTTCTCCGCCCCTCCTCTTTTCTCCTCCCCTCCTCTTTTCTCCTCCCATCCTCCCATCCTCTTTTCTCCTCCCTTCCTCTTTTCTCCGCCCCTCCTCTTTTCTCCTCCCATCCTCTTTCTCCTCCCCTCCTCTTTTCTCCTCCCCTCCTCTTTTCCCCTCCCATCCTCTTTTCTCCTCCCCTCTTTCTCCTCCTCTCCTCTTTTCTCCTCCCCTCCTCTTTTCTCCTCCCATCCTCTTTCTCCTCCCCTCCTCTTTTCCCCTCCCATCCTCTTTTCTCCTCCCCTCTTTCTCCTCTTTTCTCCTCCCCTCCCATCCTATTTTCTCCTCCCATCCTCCCCTCCTCTTTCCTCCTCCCCTCTTTCTCCTCCCATCCTCTTTCTCCTCCCCTCTTTCTCCTCCCCTCCCCTCCCATCCTCTTTTCTCCTCCCCTCCTCTTTTCTCCTCCCCTACTCTTCTCTCCTCCCCCTCGCAACTCTTTTCTCCTCCCCTACTCTTCTCTCCTCCCCCTCGCAACTCTTTTCTCCTCCCCTCTCTCAGTCCTCTGATCTGTTTGTTCCACATATGTTCTCTCCTTTCTTCAGGACATTTGTGTCCTTTAAAAAGACAAGATATCCTTCCATGTCACTTCCATCATTTTGTTCATGTGTCACTTCCACAGTCGTGTCAATGCTGCTGCCCTTCAAGAAAACACTTCTGGTTCATCGGCAGGCAAATGTCAAACTCTGCGACAACATAAAGGTCAATAAACCCTAGTGTTGGTTTCTGTGTGTTTTAATGTTTTCCGGGATTATCTGCTGGGTGTGGTTATCGGTGGGGGCTGTTTGACTGTGTGTGTGTGTGTGTGTGTGTGTGTGTGTGTGTGTGTGTGTGTGTGTGTGTGTGTGTGTGTGTGTGTGTGTGTGTGTGTGTGTGTGTGTGTGTGTGTGTCGGTGTCTGTCTTGTGTGTTTGTTTATGACTGAGTGACAAGTTAGTGGCATTATCAATATGTGCAGAGAGTGAGAGAACAGAGATGGACAAATTGATAGACAGCAGTGGCTCTGTTAGCCAGAGGGGACAAAAACATCAGTTGTTGAATTAAATAATGACGACTTGGAAATGAGAGACTGTTAAAGAATAGCCCACTATTCTGTATATGGTGCACTACATTCGACCTGAGCCCAATAAGGCTTGGTCATAAGTAGTGCACTATGAAGAGGATAAGGGGTCATTTCGGGCACACGCCATTAAATAAGATAACTCCCCATCTTTTGACTACTGGGATTGAGGTCAGAGAGTTCGGAGGGAAACAGGCTTCTCGCTGGTGGAGCTCATTCTCACTTTGTCTTTCTACTGTGGTCATTATTATTCTGTTTTTCCTCCAGGCTGTAGTGACCATGACAACACCTCTATGGCTGTTGCATTTGCTCTGGTAGACACACACAGATACGCACACACTTAAACAAACATGAGTCTATAACTGGGATGACTGTGGGGGTGCTCCTAGAGCCAGGAGGAGTCTAGAACTGGGATGTCTGTGAGGGAGCTCCTAGAGCCAGTAGGAGTCTATAACTGGGATGTCTGTGAGGGAGCTCCTAGAGCCAGTAGGAGTCTATAACTGGGATGTCTGTGAGGGAGCTCCTAGAGCCAGGAGGAGTCTATAACTGGGATGTCTGTGAGGGAGCTCCTAGAGCCAGTAGGAGTCTATAACTGGGATGTCTGTGAGGGAGCTCCTAGAGCCAGGAGGAGTCTAGAACTGGGATGTCTGTGAGGGAGCTCCTAGAGCCAGGAGGAGTCTATAACTGGGATGTCTGTGAGGGAGCTCCTAGAGCCAGGAGGAGTCTAGAACTGGGATGTCTGTGAGGGAGCTCCTAGAGCCAGTAGGAGTCTATAACTGGGATGTCTGTGAGGGAGCTCCTAGAGCCAGTAGGAGTCTATAACTGGGATGTCTGTGAGGGAGCTCCTAGAGCCAGTAGGAGTCTATAACTGGGATGTCTGTGAGGGAGCTCCTAGAGCCAGTAGGAGTCTATAACTGGGATGTCTGTGAGGGAGCTCCTAGAGCCAGTAGGAGTCTATAACTGGGATGTCTGTGAGGGAGCTCCTAGAGCCAGTAGGAATCTATAACTGGGATGTCTGTGAGGGAGCTCCTAGAGCCAGTAGGAGTCTATAACTGGGATGTCTGTGAGGGAGCTCCTAGAGCCAGTAGGAGTCTATAACTGGGATGTCTGTGAGGGAGCTCCTAGAGCCAGTAGGAGTCTATAACTGGGATGTCTGTGAGGGAGCTCCTAGAGCCAGTAGGAGTCTATAACTGGGATGTCTGTGAGGGAGCTCCTAGAGCCAGTAGGAGTCTATAACTGGGATGCCTGTGAGCGTGTTGCAGGACTCTTCTAACACATTACTAATAATCAGGAGAGAGCAGACACCCAGGGTGCCCCAATACACCTTCTCCAGTGTCCCCCTCTCCCTCTCCATCTAGCTCCTTCTATCCTTTCTCCTTCTGTCAATCCATCCTTCTCTCACTCTCTCCTTCTCTCCATTAGTCTACCACTCTCCTTCTCTCCCTGTCTCTCTCCATCTCTCTCTCCCTCTCTCCCTCCTTGTAGCTAATTTGTCCATTTTTACTCATCTCAACCCTGTCTCTTCTCCTTCTCTTATCTCTCTTATCTCCTCTCTTATTTTTCTTTCGATCTCTTTTCTCACTCCTCATTTTAAAACTAGACAGAGAGAGTGAGAGATAAGAACAAAACATCACTCCATCAATGCCACTACTTTAGTGAAGGAGGACATGAAAAAAAAACTGTACAGCAACGTTTATTATTAAGGATGAAATAAGATCCTGGAACTCCCTCAAATCAAATCAAGAAGAAATGCTAGTGTTCCTAGCTCCAACAGTGCAGTAGTATCTAACAATTCACACAAATCCCTGTTCCTGTAGCTCTGTTATTAGTCATGCTACTT
>NW_025753125.1:0-11260 GCF_021184085.1 Oncorhynchus gorbuscha
GACCAGGATCCATAGGGGATATGGGATGTTGACCAGGATCCATAGGGGATATGGGATGTTGTCTCCAGTTGACCAGGATCCATAGGGGATATGGGATGTTGTCTCCAGTTGACCAGGATCCATAGGGGATATGGGATGTTGTCTCCAGTTGACCCAGGATCCCTTAGAGACATGGGATGTTCACCAGATCCATAGGGGATATGGGATGACCCGGCCAGGATCCATAGGGGATATGGGATGTTGTCTCCAGTTGACCAGGATCCAGGGGATATGGATGTTGTCTCCAGTTGACCAGGATCCATAGGGGATATGGGATGCTGACTCAGATCCATAGGGAATAGGGATGTCTCAATTGACCAAGTCCAGCTGACCAGATGTTGTCTCCATAGGGATCCATAGAGGGGATGCTGTCTCCAGTTGACCAGGATCCATAGGGGATATGGGATGTTGTCTCCAGTTGACCAGGATCCATAGGGGATATGGGATGTTGTCTCCAGTTGACCAGGATGTTGACCAGGATCCTAGGGAATATAGAATATTGGGAATATGTTGTCTCCAGTTGACCAGAATCCATAGATATGGGATTGTGACCAGGATCCAGTTGACCAGGATCCATAGGAATATGGGATGTCTGACCAGGAATCCATAGGGGATATGGGATGTTGTCTCCAGTTGACCAGGATCCATAGGGGATATGGGATGTTGTCTGTTGACCAGGATCCATAGGGGATATGGGATGTTGTCTCCAGTTGACCAGGATCCATAGGGGATATGGGATGTTGACCAGATCCATAGGGGATATGGGATGTTGTCTCCAGTTGACCAGGATCCATAGGGGATATGGGATGTTGACCAGATCCATAGGGGATATGGGATGTTGACCAGATCCATAGGGGATAGGATGTTGACCAGATCCATAGGGGATATGGGATGTTGACCAGATCCATAGGGGATATGGGATGTTGACCAGGATCCATAGGGGATATGGGATGTTGTCTCCAGTTGACCAGGATCCATAGGGGATATGGGATGTTGTCTCCAGTTGACCAGGATCCATAGGGGATATGGGATGTTGTCTCCAGTTGACCAGGATCCATAGGGGATATGGGATGTTGACCAGATCCATAGGGGATATGGGATGTTGACCAGATCCATAGGGGATATGGGATGTTGTCTCCAGTTGACCAGGATCCATAGGGGATATGGGATGTTGACCAGATCCATAGGGATATGGGATGTTGACCAGATCCATAGGGGATATGGGATGTTGACCAGATCCATAGGGGATATGGGATGTTGACCAGGATCCATAGGGATATGGGATGTTGACCAGATCCATAGGGGATATGGGATGTTGACCAGATCCATAGGGGATATGGGATGTTGACCAGATCCATAGGGGATATGGGATGCTTGACCAGATCCATAGGGGATATGGGATGTTGTCTCCAATTGACCAGGATCCATAGGGGATATGGGATGTTGACCAGATCCATAGGGGATATGGGATGTTATCTCCAGTTTATTTATTAAACCCCAGGTAGCAGTAGGAACAGTGACATGACAGGTTCATCAGAGTAACGAGTAAAAATAGACGTCATTCAGAGATCTTTAAATAGCCGTTAGGACCAGGACACTGTCTGAACACAGAGTCCTGTTCTGTTTCACTGCTCTCAGACAGGCAGACCAGCAGGCTAACAGGCAGACCAGCAGGCTAACAGGCAGACCAGCAGGCTAACAGGCAGACCAACAGGCGAACAGGCAGACCAGCAGGCGAACAGGCAGACCAGCAGGCTAACATAACAGGACTCTGTGTTCAGAGAGAGGTAATGTTTCACTGCTCTCAGACAGGCAGACCAGCAGGCTAACAGGCAGACCAGCAGGCTAACAGGCAGACCAACAGGCTAACAGGCAGACCAGCAGGCTAACAGGCAGACCAGCAGGCTAACAGGCAGACCAGCAGGCTAACATTACCTCTCCCTGAACACAGAGTCCTGTTATGTTTCACTGCTCTCAGGCAGGCAGACAGGCAGACCAGCAGGCTAACAGGCAGACCAGCAGGCTAACAGGCAGACCAGCAGGCTAACATTACCTCTCTCTGAACACAGAGTCCTGTTATGTTTCACTGCTCTCAGGCAGGCAGACAGGCAGACCAGCAGGCTAACAGGCAGACCAGCAGGCTAACAGGCAGACCAGCAGGCTAACATTACCTCTCTCTGAACACAGAGTCCTGTTATGTTTCACTGCTCTCAGGCAGGCAGACCAGCAGGCTAACAGGCAGACCAACAGGCAGACCAGCAGACCAACAGGCAGACCAGCAGACCAACAGACCAACAGGCAGACCAACAGGCAGACCAACAGGCAGACCAACAGGCAGACCAACAGGCAGACCAACAGGCAGACCAGCAGACCAACAGGCAGACCAGCAGACCAACAGGCAGACCAGCAGACCAACAGGCAGACCAGCAGGCCAACAGGCAGACCAGCAGGCCAACAGGCAGACCAGCAGGCCAACAGGCAGACCAACAGGCCAACAGGCAGAGCAACAGGCTAACAGGCAGACCAGCAGGCTAACAGGCAGACCAGCGGGCTAACAGTCTAACACTACCTCTCTCTTTATAACCATGGGGACATCTTTATTTTAGTGTGGTAGAAAGCTACTACCCGGTGTCCTAGTTTTTACAGAGCCTCTAGTCTGCTGCTAGTCTTTACAGAGCCTCTGTAGTCTGCTGCTAGTCTTCACAGGGCCTCTGTAGTCTTTACAGAGCCCCTGTAGTCTCTAATGTTGGTCTTTACTGACATTGAAATAGGACATTTAGATGTTGTCAAATGATTTGTCTCTGTTCTTTCCTGTGTGTGTCTGTGTGTATCTGTGTGTTTAGGTCTCGTTCCCAGGCACCAGCAGGGTGTGTATGCAGGCTGTTCTGGAGTATCTCTACACCAATCAGCTTTGTCCCATGGCAGAGCTGGACCCTATGGAGCTGACGGCCCTGGCTAACAGACTCTGTCTCCCCAGACTGACTGCTCTGACAGGTACTAACCCTGGCTAACAGACTGTCTCCCCAGACTGACTGCTCTGACAGGTACTAACCCTGGCTAACAGACTGTCTCCCCAGACCGACTGCTCTGACAGGTAATAACCGTGGCTAACAGACTGTCTCCCCAGACTGACTGCTCCTGGACAGGTACTAACCCTGGCTAACAGACTGTCTCCCAGACTGACTGCTCTGACAGGTACTAACCCTGGCTAACAGACTCTGTCTCCCCAGACTGACTGCTCTGACAGGTACTAACCCTGGCTAACAGACTGTCTCCCCAGACTGACTGCTCTGACAGGTACTAACCCTGGCTAACAGACTGTCTCCCCAGACTGACTGCTCTGCTAGGTACTAACCATAACCCTGGTTAAGACTGTCTCCCCAGACTGACTGCTCTGCTAGGTACTAACCATAACCCTGGTTAAGACTGTCTCCCCAGACTGGACCGCCCTCACAGGTGCTTGATCCATCAGCAGTCTGCTCTGCCCAGAGCCATCTGTTTCGAGATTTGGGCTTTTAGACTGTAGAATATTGTTCTAGTTCTAGACATTCAGTTACATAGCATTCAATATCCCCATGCAATGTCGATGGGGAGATAACATCGCTGCAGTGCATCACAATGCAGAACTTCAATGTCCCAACTCTAAGGGGTGTTCCTAAATTGACTCCAATGTGTGAATGCTCCTCAGTGCATTCTGGGTCATTCATAAATTCATAGTGTTGACAGATTGTTTGTTCGAAATCCACTGGCTGAGGAGCAGGGTCGATCAGGACACACTGGCTGAGGAGCGGGTCGATCAGGACACACTGGCTGAGGAGCGGGGTCGATCAGGACACTGGCTGAGGGCGGGGTCGATCAGGACACACTGGCTGAGGGCGGGATCGATCAGGGGACACTGGCTGAGGAGCGGGGTCGATCAGGACACTGGCTGAGGAGCGGGATCGATCAGGGGACACTGGCTGAGGAGCGGATCGATCAGGGGACACTGGCTGGAGGAGCGGGGTCGATCTGGACACTGGCTGAGGAGCGGGTCGATCAGGACACACTGGCTGAGGGAGCGGATCGATCAGGACACTGGCTGAGGAGCGGGGTCGATCAGGACACTGGCTGGGAGCGGGGTCGATCAGGACACTGGCTGAGGAGCGGGGTCGATCAGGGGACACTGGCTGAGGAGCGGGGTCAATCAGGACACACTGGCTTAGGAGCGGGGTCGATCAGGACACTGGCTGAGGAGCGGGGTCAATCAGGGGACACTGGCTGAGGAGCGGGGTCGATCAGGGCACACTGGCTGAGGAGCGGGGTCGATCAGGGCACACTGGCTGAGGAGCGGGGTCGATCAGGGGACACTGGCTGAGGAGCGGGGTCGATCAGGGCATCACTGGCTGAGGAGCGGGGTCGATCAGGGCACACTGGCTGAGGAGCGGGGTCGATCAGGGGACACTGGCTGAGGAGCGGGGTCGATCAGGGGACACTGGCTGAGGAGCGGGGTCGATCAGGGGACACTGGCTGAGGAGCGGGGTCAATCAGGGGACACTGGCTGAGGAGCGGGGTCGATCAGGGCACACTGGCTGAGGAGCGGGGGTCGATCAGGGGACACTGGCTGAGGAGCGGGTCGATCAGGACACAACATCAACAACAAACCAAACGGAATGGAAACAACAACAACAACATACCAAACGGAATGGAAACATCAACAACAACAACAACATACCAAACGGAATGGAAACATCAACAACAACAACATACCAAACAGAATGGAAACATCAACAACAACATACCAAACAGAATGGAAACATCAACAACATACCAAACAGAATGGAAACATCAACAACAACAACATACCAAACAGAATGGAAACATCAACAACATACCAAACGGAATGGAAACATCAACAACAACAACAACATACCAAACAGAATGGAAACATCAACAACAACAACATACCAAACAGAATGGAAACATCAACAACATACCAAACGGAATGGAAACATCAACAACATACCAAACGGAATGGAAACATCAACAACATACCAAACAGAATGGAAACAACAACAACAACATACCAAACAGAATGGAAACAACAACAACAACATACCAAACGGAATGGAAACATCAACAACATACCAAACAGAATGGAAACATCAACAACATACCAAACGGAATGGAAACAACAACAACAACATACCAAACAGAATGGAAACAACAACAACAACATACCAAACGGAATGGAAACAACAACAACAACATACCAAACGGAATGGAAACAACAACAACAACATACCAAACGGAATGGAAACAACAACAACAACATACCAAACAGAATGGAAACATCAACAACAACAACATACCAAACAGAATGGAAACAACAACAACAACATACCAAACAGAATGGAAACAACAACAACAACATACCAAACAGAATGGAAACATCAACAACAACATACCAAACAGAATGGAAACAACAACAACATACCAAACGGAATGGAAACATCAACAACATACCAAACAGAATGGAAACATCAACAACATACCAAACAGAATGGAAACATCAACAACAACAACATACCAAACAGAATGGAAACAACAACAACAACATACCAAACAGAATGGAAACATCAACAACAACATACCAAACAGAATGGAAACATCAACAACATACCAAACGGAATGGAAACATCAACAACAACATACCAAACAGAATGGAAACATCAACAACAACAACAACATACCAAACAGAATGGAAACATCAACAACAACATACCAAACAGAATGGAAACATCAACAACAACAACATACCAAACAGAATGGAAACATCAACAACATACCAAACGGAATGGAAACATCAACAACATACCAAACGGAATGGAAACATCAACAACAACATACCAAACAGAATGGAAACATCAACAACAACATACCAAACGGAATGGAAACATCAACAACAACATACCAAACAGAATGGAAACATCAACAACATACCAAACAGAATGGAAACATCAACAACATACCAAACAGAATGGAAACATCAACAACAACAACAACATACCAAACAGAATGGAAACATCAACAACAACAACATACCAAACAGAATGGAAACATCAACAACAACATACCAAACGGAATGGAAACATCAACAACAACATACCAAACGGAATGGGAACATCAACAACATACCAAACAGAATGGAAACATCAACAACAACAACATACCAAACGGAATGGGAACATCAACAACATACCAAACAGAATGGAAACATCAACAACAACAACATACCAAACAGAATGGAAACATCAACAACAACATACCAAACAGAATGGAAACATCAACAACAACAACATACCAAACAGAATGGAAACATCAACATCAACAACATACCAAACAGAATGGAAACATCAACAACAACATACCAAACAGAATGGAAACATCAACAACAACATACCAAACAGAATGGAAACATCAACAACAACATACCAAACAGAATGGAAACATCAACAACAACATACCAAACAGAATGGAAACATCAACAACATACCAAACAGAATGGAAACATCAACAACAACATACCAAACAGAATGGAAACATCAACAACAACATACCAAACAGAATGGAAACATCAACAACAACATACCAAACAGAATGGAAACATCAACAACAACAACATACCAAACAGAATGGAAACATCAACAACATACCAAACAGAATGGAAACATCAACAACAACAACATACCAAACAGAATGGAAACATCAACAACATACCAAACAGAATGGAAACATCAACAACAACATACCAAACAGAATGGAAACATCAACAACAACATACCAAACAGAATGGAAACATCAACAACATACCAAACAGAATGGAAACATCAACAACAACATACCAAACAGAATGGAAACATCAACAACATACCAAACAGAATGGAAACATCAACAACAACATACCAAACAGAATGGAAACATCAACAACAACATACCAAACAGAATGGAAACATCAACAACAACAACATACCAAACGGAATGGAAACATCAACAACATACCAAACAGAATGGAAACATCAACAACAACATACCAAACAGAATGGAAACATCAACAACAACAACATACCAAACGGAATGGAAACATCAACAACAACAACATACCAAACAGAATGGAAACATCAACAACAACATACCAAACAGAATGGAAACATCAACAACAACATACCAAACAGAATGGAAACATCAACAACAACATACCAAACAGAATGGAAACATCAACAACAACATACCAAACAGAATGGAAACATCAACAACAACATACCAAACAGAATGGAAACATCAACAACAACATACCAAACAGAATGGAAACATCAACAACAACATACCAAACAGAATGGAAACATCAACAACAACATACCAAACAGAATGGAAACATCAACAACAACATACCAAACAGAATGGAAACATCAACAACAACAACATACCAAACAGAATGGAAACATCAACAACAACATACCAAACAGAATGGAAACATCAACAACATACCAAACAGAATGGAAACATCAACAACAACATACCAAACAGAATGGAAACATCAACAACAACAACATACCAAACAGAATGGAAACATCAACAACAACATACCAAACAGAATGGAAACATCAACAACAACAACATACCAAACAGAATGGAAACATCAACAACATACCAAACGGAATGGAAACATCAACAACATACCAAACAGAATGGAAACATCAACAACATACCAAACAGAATGGAAACAACAACAAAAACATACCAAACGGAATGGAAACATCAACAACATACCAAACAGAATGGAAACATCAACAACAACAACATACCAAACAGAATGGAAACATCAACAACATACCAAACGGAATGGAAACATCAACAACAACAACAACATACCAAACAGAATGGAAACATCAACAACACGAGAAGTCAATGGTAGAGGAGAAAAAAATGAAAAAAGTGCAGCACAGCTCTGGATGTGTCCACAATAGTACCCTATTCCCTTTATAGTGCCCTGCTGTTGAACAAGGCACAAGGGGAGGATGTGTCCACAATAGTACCCTATTCTCTGTAGTGCCCTACTGTTGACAAGGCACAAGGGGGGAGGTTGTGTCCAGAATGACCCTATTCCCTTTATAGTGCCCTAGACAGGCTCTGGTCAAAAGGGACTAGGATGCCATGCCCCGGAGTCGTCCTCTGCCCGGAGTCGCCCCCTCTGCCCTGAGTCGTCCTCTGCCCTGGAGTCGTCCTCTGGCTCCCGGAGTCGTCCTCTGGCCCCGGAGACGTCCTCTGGCCCCGAGACGTCCTCTGGCCCCGGAGACGTCCTCTGGCCCCGGAGACGTCCTCTGGCCCCGGAGACGTCCTCTGGCCCCGGAGAGTATTCTGAGATTCATAGTGTATTTGTACCTGTGTCATTGTAGTTACAGTATTACTACAGTATTAAAACTGTAAGTACAGTGCTGCGGTAGCTGGGATTGCATACTGCTGGAGTGAACCCTTTTTAACCCTTTCTGTATTGTTTTTCTTGGGTGCCTTGTGACCGTGAAGCATTATCTATAGAATATTGCTTTCAACTCTGGTTCTGAAACTGTGTAGTTTATTATAAAGGTTGTCTGAAGAGGTTCTCTGTCTGCTCCACAGAACACTATGCTGTGAGTGAGCTGGTGAAAGCCTCCAAAGATGGACAGGATATAGACGGCGAAGTACTCACCTATCTGGAACTGGCTCAGGTTGGTTTACTGGAACAGGATATAGACAGAGGTACTCACCTGTCTGGAACTGGCTCAGGTTGGTTTACTAGAACAGGATATAGACAGAGGTACTCACCTGTCTGGAACTGACTCAGGTTGGTTTACTAGAACAGGATATAGACAGAGAAGTACTCACCTGTCTGGAACTGACTCAGGTTGGTTTACTAGAACAGGATATAGACAGAGAGGTACTCACCTATCTGGAACTGGCTCAGGTTGGTTTACTAGAACAGGATATAGACAGAGATACTCACCTGTCTGGAACTGACTCAGGTTGGTTTACTAGAACAGGATATAGACAGAGAGGTACTCACCTGTCTGGAACTGACTCAGGTTGGTTTTACTAGAACAGGATATAGACAGAGAGGTACTCACCTGTCTGGAACTGGGTCAGGTTGGTTTACTAGAACAGGATATAGACAGAGAGGTACTCACCTGTCTGGAACTGGGTCAGGATGGTTTACTAGAACAGGATATAGACAGAGGTACTCACCTGTCTGGAACTGGGTCAGGATGGTTTACTAGAACAGGATATAGACAGAGAGGTACTCACCTGTCTGGAACTGGCTCAGGTTGGTTTACTAGAACAGGATATAGACAGAGAGGTACTCACCTGTCTGGAACTGGCTCAGGTTGGTTTACTAGAACAGGATATAGACAGAGAGGTACTCACCTGTCTGGAACTGGCTCAGGTTGGTTTACTAGAACAGGATATAGACCGAGAGGTACTCACCTGTCTGGAACTGGCTCAGGTTGGTTTACTAGAACAGGATATAGACAGAGAGGTACTCACCTGTCTGGAACTGACTCAGGTTGGTTTACTAGAACAGGATATAGACAGAGAGGTACTCACCTGTCTGGAACTGGGTCAGGTTGGTTTACTAGAACAGGATATAGACAGAGAGGTACTCACCTGTCTGGAACTGGCTCAGGTTGGTTTACTAGAACAGGATATAGACAGAGGTACTCACCTCGGATGATTGATCTGCAGTTTAAATATAGGATGATTGATCTGCAGTTTTAAATATAGGATGATTGTTTAGCAGTTTTAAATATAGGATGATTGTTTAGCAGTTTAAATATAGAATGATTGTTCTACAGTTTAAATATAGAATGATTGTTCTACAGTTTAAATATAGAATGATTGTTCTACAGTTTAAATATAGAATGATTGCTCTACAGTTTAAATATAGAATGATTGCTCTACAGTTTAAATATAGGATGATTGTTCTACAGTTTAAATATAGAATGATTGTTCTACAGTTTAAATATAGGATGATTGTTCTACAGTTTAAATATAGAATGATGATTGTTCTACAGTTTAAATATAGAATGATTGTTCTACAGATTGATCTACAGTTTAAATATAGAATGATTGTTCTACAGTTTAAATATAGAATGATTGTTCTACAGTTTAAATATAGGATGATTGATCTACAGTTTAAATATAGAATGATTGTTCTACAGTTTAAATATAGGATGATTGTTCTACAGTTTAAATATAGAATGATTGTTCTACAGTTTAAATATAGGATGATTGTTCTACAGTTTAAATATAGAATGATTGTTCTACAGTTTAAATATAGAATGATTGTTCTACAGTTTAAATATAGGATGATTGTTCTACAGTTTAAATATAGAATGATTGTTCTACAGTTTAAATATAGGATGATTGTTCTACAGTTTAAATATAGGATGATTGTTCTACAGTTTAAATATAGGATGATTGTTCTACAGTTTAAATATGATTGGTTTAAATGATTGTTCTACAGTTTAAATATAGGATGATTGTTCTACAGTTTAAATATAGGATGATTGTTCTACAGTTTAAATATAGAATGATTGTTCTACAGTTTAAATATAGGATGATTGTTCTACAGCTTAAATATAGAATGATTGTTCTACAGTTTAAAATAGAATGATTGTTCTGTAGTTTTTAAATATATGATTGTTGTTCTAGAACGGATGACAGTTTAAATATAGGATGATTGTTCTCCACAGATGATTGTTCTAGGACAGTTTAAATATAGGATGATTGTTCTACAGTTTAAATATAGGATGATTGTTTCTACAGTTTAAATATAGAATGATTGTTCTACAGTTTAAAATAGGATGATTGTTCTACAGTTTAAATATGATTGTTCTACAGTTTAAATATAGGATGATTGTTCTACAGTTTAAATATAGGATGATTGTTCTACAGTTTAAATATAGGATGATTGTTCTACAGTTTAAATATAGGGTGATTGTTCTACAGTTTAAATATAGGATGATTGTTCTGTAGTTTTTAAATATAGGGTGATTGTTCTCAGTTTAAATATAAGTTAATTGTTCTACAGTTTAAATATAGAATGATTGTTCTGTAGTTTTAAATATAGGATGATTGTTCTACAGTTTAAATATAGGATGATTGTTCTACAGTTTTAAATATAGGATGATTGTTCTACAGTTTAAATATA
>NW_025753126.1:0-11260 GCF_021184085.1 Oncorhynchus gorbuscha
TGGGACCACACAGCCACATACCACTCAGGAAGGAGACACGTTCTTTCCTAGAGATGAACATACTTTGGTGCGAAAAAGTGCAAATCACAGAACAACAGCAAATTACTGTGAAGATGCGAGAGGAAACAGTATCAATATCCACAGTAAAATGAGTCCTATATCGGCATAACCTGAAAGGCCACTCAGCAATGAAGACGCCACTGCTCCAAAACCGCCATTAATCCAGACTACGGTTTGCAACTGCACATGTGGACAAAGATCGTATTTTTTGTAGAAAGGTCCTTGTCTGATGAAACAAAAATAGAACTGTTTGGCCATAATGACCATCATTATGTTTGGAGGGAAAAAGGGGAAGGCTTGCAAGCCAAAGAACACCATCCCAACCATGAAGCACAGGGGTGGCAGCATCATGATGTGTGGGTGCTTTGCTGCAGGAGGGACTGGTGCACCTCAAAACCTGATGGCATCGTGAGGAAGGAAAATTATGTGGATATATTAGCTAATATCTCAAGACATCACTCAGGAAGTTAGAGCTTGGTCGCAAATGGGTCTTCCAAATGGACAATGACTCCAAGCATACTTCCAAAGTTGTGGCAAAATGGCTTAAGGACAACAAAGTCAAGGTATTGGAGTGGCCATCACAAAGCCTTGACCTCAACCCTATAGAACATTTGTGGGCAGAACTGAAAAGCATGTGCGAGCAAGGAGGCCTACAAACCTGACTCAGTCACACCAGCTCTGTCAGGAGGAATGGGCCAAAATTCACCCAAATTATTGTGGGAAGCTGGTGAAAGGCTACCCGAAACGTTTGACCCAAGTTAAACAATTTAAAGGCAATGCTACCAAATACTAATTGAGTGTATGTAAACTTCTGACCCACTGGGAATTAAGAATTTCACATTCTTAAAATCAAGTGGTGATCCTAAAATAGGAATTTGTACTCTGATTAAATGTCAGGAATTGTGAAAAACTGAGTTGAAATTAAATTGGCTAAGGTGTATGTAAACTTCCGACTTCAACTATATGCGGAACACAAACAGCTATTAAGACTTTTAAGCCTATTGCCGTGACAATAAACTACATCAGTGATAGATCAAACACCTCACTTCCTCCCAAAATTAGAGAAGCACTGCAGGCATCACAGAGCTACCAATGTAGTGTACACAAATTGTATAGCCTCAATCTATTGCAGTTGTAAAGCATGTAGACCTTTACAGTGACATACTCCATTAATCAGAAAATATTCTAGGACTAACAAGCGGAGAAAAGACGTGATGTGTGCGTGCATGTGCACATGTCGTGGTGTATGTATGTCGTGGTGTATGTATGCGTGTCTATGTACGGGCACATGTTGCAGTATGCGTGTGTGTATGCTAACATGTGTACATGTACATTGATTGTGCATGCGTGTGTGTTTGTGTGTGTGACTGTTCATGGGTGCTGACAGGGGAAGGAAAATGTACATCTCTTGATATATGGTCAGTGAATCAAATTGTCTCTGTTCTCCCAGGATTCTCATTCATTTGTTATGCTCTGTTCTGTGCCTGTGGATCAACAGCTTTCACAAAAACCCAGAGAGCAAAATAGCCCATGTTCTTTGAGTTGTTTAAGACATTTCCTGTCAGACTGGTCATGCTGTTAAATTTAGCAGCCATGGATAAGTGCAGCACCAATACAACTGTGGGAAATGACAATATAGTGGGTCGAAAACAGGAATCCTCCACGGAGGACTTGTGCAAACGCACTGAAACATTATAGGATTTTCTTTGCTGGGCCTATTACACATTTACAATGTAACCCACAGAGACGAACAGCATATTAACACATCATATTTCTAAAGGCTTTTTTTTTTTTTACAGACGATTGGGAATTATATTTGGATTACCATGGAAAGAACATGAAACCCCCCCCCACAAAACCCAGCATGCTTAATCTCCATGCTCATTTGCTGTAAAGGAGCATTACTGCGTAATTAGTATGCCGAGAACACCGCATTGAGAAAATCACCACAACACCTGTGAAATTACATTTTACTGCCGTCAGATGCTTGCGCTGCTTTTTTAGAGGAAAAAGTTATAACATTTTTAGATGTGGTTCATGTTCAGTCTTCTCCGCTTAGAGAATTCCGGCAGAATGATTGCCCTCTCAAGGACAAGTTGGCTTTCCATGTTAAAACATGGATTTCCTGCCCTCAAATTAATATTATTTTGTAGAAAGGTTTGTACAGTATGGGTGGACTGGGTGGACTATAGTTGACTATAGAATACTATAGTACTTAATATAGAATTCTATCGAATTCTGCAGTACAATGTAGTATACTATACTCCACACTGTAGTATCCCTTGATCATGGATAGTACTTACTTTAGAATTTTGTTGTATACTGTAGAATACTATACTACACACTGGCCACTATAGATTTTGTGGACAGTATTGAATTTGCATATACCCCACCCATTCTCCTCCCACTTACCACCCATGAGTGAGAAACCTACATGCTGTAACTGCGTTCGTCTGTTGAATGAAGAGAGTCGGACCGAAGCGCAGCGTGTAGGTTACTCATGACTTTAATGAAAGATATGACGGTACATGAAATAACTGAAATACGAAAACAAACAAACGAAACGTGAAACTAATTACAGCCTATCTGGTGAATACAACACAGAGATAGGAACAAACACCCACGAAATAACAAAGCGAACTCAGGCTACCTAAATACGGTTCCCAATCAGAGACAACGATAAGCACCTGACTCTAATTGAGAATCGCCTCAGGCAGCCAAGCCTATACAACACCCCTAATCAGCCGCGATCCCAAATAATACAAACCCCAATACGAATACAACATATAAACCCATGTCACACCCTGGCCTACCCAAACATATAACAAAAACACAAAATACAATGACCAAGGTGTGACAGAACCCCCCTAAGGTGCGGACTCCTGACGCACCTCAAGAGCATAGGGAGGGTCCGGGTGGGCGTCTGTCCAAGGTGGCGGTTCTGCTCGGGACGTGGACACCACTCCATAAATGTCCTTGTTCCTCCCCTTCGCGTCCTGGGATAATCCACCTTCTCCGCCGACCATGGCCTAATAGTCCTCACCCAGATCCCCACATAACTGAGGGGCAGCTCGTGACAGAGGGGCAGCTCGTGACAGAGGGGCAGCTCGTGATAGAGGGGCAGCTCGTGACAGAGGGGCAGCTCGGGACAGAGGGGCATCTCAGGACAGAGGGGCATCTCAGGACAGAGGGGCATCTCGGGACAGAGGCAGCCCGGGACTGAGGGGCAGCCCGGGACTGAGAGGAAGCCCAGTACTGAGAGGAAGCCCAGTACTGAGATGAAGCTCAGGCAGGTAGTAGGCTCCGGTAAATCCTGGCTGGCTGGCAGATCTGGAAGAGACTAGTTGTCTGGCGGCGCCGGGCAGACTGGGAGCACTGGCGGCGCTGGGCAGACTGGGAGCACTGGCGGCGCTGGGCAGACAGGGAGCACTGGCGGCGCTGGGCAGACTGGGAGCATTGGTGGCGCTGGGCAGACTGGGAGCACTGGCGGCGCTGGGCAGACTGGGAGCACTGGTGGCGCTGGGCAGACTGGGAGCACTGGCGGCGCTGGGCAGACTGGGAGCACTGGCGGTGCTGGGCAGACTGGGAGCACTGGTGGCGCTGGGCAGACTGGGAGCACTGGCGGCGCTGGGCAAACTGGCGGCGCTGGGCAGACTGGGAGCACTGGCGGCGCTGGGCAGACTGGGAGCACTGGCGGCGCTGGGCAGACTGGCGGCGCTGGGCAGACTGGGAGCATTGTCAGCGCTGGGCAGACTGGGAGCACTGGCGGCGCTGGGCAGACGGAGACTCCGGCAGTGCAGGAGAGGAGAAAAGCGCTGGCTGCGCTGAACAGGCGAGGCGCACTGGAGGCCTGGTGCCTGGTGCTGGAACTGGTGGTACTGGATCTAGGACACGCACAGGAAGCCTGGTGCGGGGAGCTGCTACCGGAGGACTGGTGTGTAGAGGTGGCTCTGGATAGACCGGACCGTGCAGGCGCACTGGAGCTCTTGAGCACCGAGCCTGCCCAAGCTTGCCTGGCTCGATGCCCACTCTAGCCCGGCCAATAGGAAGGGCTGGTATGTGCCGCACCTGGCTCTGCACCCGCACTGGAAACACCGTGCGCTCCATAGCATAACACGGTGCCTGCCCGGTCTCTCTAGCCCAACGGTGAGCACAGGGAGTTTGCGCAGGTCTCCTACCTGGCATAACCATTCTCCCTTCTAGCCACCCCCCAATAATTTTTTGGGGTTGCTTTTCCGGCTTCCAACCGCGTCGCCGTGCTGCCTCCTCATACCAGTGCCTCTCCGCTTTATCCGCATCTATTTCTTCCTTTGGACGGCGATATTCTCCTGGCTGCGCCCAGGGTCCTTTTCCGTCTAATATCATCTCCCAAGACCAGAAGTCCTTATATTGCTGATCCTCACAAATAACAGGGATAGTAGGCTCAGGTCTGACTCCTGACTCAGCCACTCTCTCTCTGCGCTCTCCCCCAATAAATATTTGGGGGTTACTTTCATCTTTCGCTCTGCGTCGCCGTGTTTTCCTTTTAGACTCCATTAGCCTGTAGCCCTCTTCGCACTGCTGAAGCGAATCCCAGGCGGGCGCCTGCACTCTCTCTGGGTCGCCGCCCACCTGTCGATTTCTTCCCACGTCGTATACTCCATGCCTTTACCTTCCATAACGTCCTCCTTTAGCTCCTGCCAGTTCACACGCTGCTCGGTCCGTGAGCGGTGGGTGTTTCTGTATCGGGCGTTCGTCTGTTGAATGAAGAGAGTCGGACCGGCGCAGCGTGTAGGTTACTCATGACTTTAATGAAAGATATGACGGTACATGAAATAACTGAAATACGAAAACAACAAACGAAACGTTAAACTAATTACAGCCTATCTGGTGAATACAACACAGAGACAGGAACAAACACCCACGAAATAACAAAGCGAACTCAGGCTACCTAAATACGGTTCCCAATCAGAGACAACGATAAGCACCTGACTCTAATTGAGAATCGCCTCAGGCAGCCAAGCCTATACAACACCCCTAATCAGCCGCGATCCCAAATAATACAAACCCCAATACGAATACAACATATAAACCCATGTCACACCCTGGCCTACCCAAACATATAACAAAAACACAAAATACATTACATTTACATTTACATTTAAGTCATTTAGCAGACGATCTTATCCAGAGCGACTTACAAATTGGAATACAATGACCAAGGCGTGACACATGCCAAGTATAGACCAACTATTCTGTGCCCTACAGGTTATAGGAAAGAGCAGATGCTCTGAACTATCTTGCCAGTATTTGTCCAGTAAGTTTCTTCAAGGAGAAAGACCCCACTTCTATGTCAAAGATAATATTAAAAAGAAACTATAGTAATTACTACAGTATACACAGTCATGTCAGGAAAAACTACAGTAAATACTACAGCAATGTCTGCAAAAGCACTACAGTAAATATTATAGTATATAAATATAGTAATATTATAGTATGTATACCACAATATATTATAGTATTATTTCATGTGGGAATGTGATGTTTATGTGGGTTCGATCATACACCTTGAATAGTTGTTGGTTGGTTGGTTTGACAATGCAGAGTTAGAGTTGTTGCAGATGGAGACTTGCAGATGGAGATGAGAGATGGAATGGACTTGCAGATGGAGACCATTTGTTCTTGGGCTTTTAGCTTCTGTTGAAAACTGTTTTCCAACGTGGCGTAGTGATGAATGACAAGACCTCCGTATTGGTGTCCTGTGTGAGGTCTCTTCTCCAGGGTGGGTTAGGTTAGATTGGATCTTGTTCTAATCCAATTGGTGGTCAGTACCAGCCCTATGGCTGAGCAAATCCAGGTGTCATCATAGCAATGGTCGATTGAGATGACATGGTGTCATGCAGGTGAAAGAGGACCCAAAAGCGACTTGGCGAAAACAGAGTCTTTAATCCAGTAAAGTAAATACAATCAAAAAAAACACAACTTTCACTCGAAAAGACGAGGACAAACTGGAGACTCGATCTTTGAACAGCAGGTGAACAGCAGGTTGCCTCGGGAAGGCACTTGAACCAAACAGACTCAGACACCTGCTCACCACGCAGCATCTGAGGAAAACACGACACGACAGGGCGATACACAAACACAGCACGGTGAATTCTAGACAAGGAACCGACAGGGCAGAAACGAATAACAAGGAGAGAAATAGGGACTCTAATCAGGGAAAAGGATCGGGAACAGGTGTGGGAAGACTAAATGATTGATTAGGGGGAATAGGAACAGCTGGGAGCAGGAACGGAACGATAGAGAGAAGAGAGAGCGGGGAGAGTGAGAGAGGGAGGGGAGAGAGAGGGATAGAAAGAGGGAAAGAACCTAATAAGACCAGCAGAGGGAAACGAATAGAAGGAGAAGAACAGGGACAAGGCATGATAATCAATGACAAAACATGACAGTACCCCCCACTCACCGAGCGCCTCCTGGCGCACTCGAGGAGGAATCCTGGCGGCAACGGAGGAAATCATCAATGAGTGAACGGTCCAGCACGTCCCGAGACGGAACCCAACTCCTCTCCTCAGGACCGTAACCTCCCAATCCACTAAGTATTGGTGACCCCGTCCCCGAGAACGCATGTCCATGATCTTATGTACCTTGTAAATAGGTGCGCTCTCGACAAGGACGGGAGGGGAGGGAAGACGAACGGGAGTGCGAAGAAAGGGCTTGACACAGGAGACATGGAAGACAGGATGGACCCGACGAAGATGTCGCGGAAGAAGCAGTCGCACAGCGACAGGATTGACGACCTGGGAGACACGGAACGGACCAATGAACCATGGAGTCAACTTACGAGAAGCTGTCGAAGAGGAAGGTTGCGAGTGGAAAGCCACACTCTCTGGCCGCAACAATACCTTGGACTCTTAATCCTGCGTTTATTGGCGGCTCTCACAGTCTGTGCCCTGTAACGGCAAAGTGCAGACCTCACCCTCCTCCAGGTGCGTTCACAACGTTGGACAAACGCTGAGCGGAGGAACGCTGGACTCGGCAAGCTGGGATGAGAACAGAGGAGGCTGGTAACCCAGACTACTCTGAAACGGAGATAACCCGGTAGCAGACGAAGGAAGCGGGTGTGAGCGTATTCTGCCCAGGGAGCTGTTCTGCCCAAGACGCAGGGTTTCTGAAAGAAAGGCTGCGTAGTATGCGACCAATCGTCTGATTGGCCCTCTCTGCTTGACCGTTAGACTGGGGATGAAACCCGGAAGAGAGACTGACGGACGCACCAATCAAACGACAGAACTCCCTCCAAAACTGTGACGTGAATTGCGGGCCTCTGTCTGAAACGGCGTCTAACGGGAGGCCATGAATTCTGAATACATTCTCGATAATGATTTGTGCCGTCTCCTTAGCGGAAGGAAGTTTAGCGAGGGGAATGAAATGTGCCGCCTTAGAGAACCTATCGACAACCGTAGAATCACAGTCTTCCCCGCAGACAAAGGCAGACCGGGTAATGAAGTCTAGGGCGATGTGAGACCATGGTCGAGAAGGAATGGGGAGCGGTCTGAGACGACCGGCAGGAGGAGAGTTACCCGACTTAGTCTGCGCGCAGTCCGAACAAGCAGCCACGAAACGGGCGCGTGTCACGCTCCTGGAGTCGGCCACCAAAAGCGCTGGCGAATAGACGCAAGAGTGCCTCGAACACCGGGATGACCAGCTAACTTGGCAGAGTGAGCCCACTGAAGAACAGCCAGACGAGTGGAAACAGGAACGAAAAAGGAGGTTACTAGGACAAGCGCGCGCGACGCAGTGTGCGTGAGTGCTTGCTTAACCTGTCTTTCAATTCCCCAGACTGTTAACCCGACAACACGCCCATAAGGAAGAATCCCTCGGGATCAGTAGAAGCCACAGAAGAACTAAACAGACGGGGATAAGGCATCAGGCTTGGTGTTCTTGCTACCCGGACGGTAAGAAATCACAAACTCGAAACGAGCGAAAAACAACGCCCAACGAGCTTGACGGGCATTAAGTCGTTTGGCAGAACGGATGTACTCAAGGTTCTTATGGTCTGTCCAAACTACAAAAGGAACGGTCGCCTCTCCAACCACTGTCGCCATTCGCGCCTAGGGCTAAGCGGATGGCGAGCAGTTCACGGTTACCCACATCATAGTTGCGCTCAGATGGCGACAGGCGATGAGAAAAATAAGCGCACGGATGAACCTTTATCGTCAGACTGGAAGCGCTGGGATAGAATGGCTCCCACGCCTACCTCTGAAGGGCCAACCTCGACAATGAATTGTCTAGTGACGTCAGGAGTAACGTAGGATAGGAGCGGACGAAAACGTTCTTTTAGAAGATCAAAGCTCCCCTGGGCGGAACCGACCACTTAAAACACGTCTTGACAGAAGTAAGAGCTGTGAGAGGGGCAGCAACTTGACCGAAATTACTAATGAAACGCCGATAGAAATTAGCGAAACCCAAAAGCGCTGCAACTCGACACGTGACCTTGGAACGGCCAATCACTGACAGCTTGACCTTAGCGGAATCCATCTGAATGCCTTCAGCGGAAATAACGGAACCGAGAAAAGTAACGGAGGAGACATGAAAAGAGCACTTCTCAGCCTTTACGTAGAGACAATTCTCTAAAAGGCGCTGTAGAACACGTCGAACGTGCTGAACATGAATCTCGAGTGACGGAGAAAAATCAGATATCACAAGATAGACAAAAACAAAGATGTTCAGCATGTCTCTCAGAACATCATTAACTAATGCCTGAAAAACAGCTGGCGCATTGGCGAGACCAAACGGCAGAACCCGGTACTCAAAATGCCCTAACGGAGTGTTAAACGCTCGTGTTTCCACTCGGCCCCCTCTCTGATGCGCACGAGATGGTAAGCGTTACGAAGGTCCAACTTAGTAGCACCTGGCTCTCCTGCAGAATCTCGAAGGCTGATGACATAAGGGGAAGCGGATAACGATTCTTAACCGTTATGTCATTCAGCCTCGATAATCCACGCAGGGGCGCAGAGTACCCGTCCTTCTTCTTAACAAAGAACCCGCCCCGGCCGGAGAGGAAGAAGGCATTATGGTACCGGCGTCAAGAGACACAGACAAATAATCCTCGAGAGCCTTACGTTCGGGAGCCGACAGAGAGTATAGTCTACCCCGAGGAGGAGTGGTCCCCGAAGGAGATCAATACTACAATCATACGACCGGTGAGGAGGAAGGGAGTTGGCCTGGGACCGACTGAAGACCGTGCGCAGATCATGATATTCCTCCGGCACTCCTGTCAAATCGCCAGGTTCCTCCTGAGAAGTAGGGACAGAAGAAACGGAGGGATGGCAGACATTAAACACTTCACATGACAAGAAACGTTCCAGGATAGGATAGAATTACTAGACCAATTAATAGAAGGATTATGACATACTAGCCAGGGATGACCCAAAACAACAGGTGTAAACGGTGAACGAAAAATCAAAAAAGAAATAGTCTCACTGTGGTTACCAGATACTGTGAGGGTTAAAGGTAGTGTCTCAAATCTGATACTGGGAAGATGACTACCATCTAAGGCGAACATGGGCGTAGGCTTAACTCTCTGAAAGGAATGTCATGTTTCCGAACCCATGCTTGGTCCATGAAACAACCTCAGCCCCAGAGTCTATCAAGGCACTACATGTAGCACCCGAACCGGTCCAGCGTAGATGGACCGACAAAGTAGTACAGATCTTGATGGAGAGACTTGAGTATTGCGCTCACCAGTAGCCCTCCACACAGATGAGTTTCTGGCTTTTACTGGACATGAATTAACAAAATGTCCATAACCAAGAATAGAGGCACAGGCGGTTGGTGATCCTCCGTTCTCCTCTCCTTAGTCGAGATGCGAATCCCTCCCAGGCTGCATGGGCTCAGTCTCTGAGCCAGAGGAGGGAGATGGTTGCGATGCGGAGCAGGGAAACACTGCTGATGCGCAGCTCTTCCACGAGCTCCGGTGGGACGAAGATCTACCAGTCGTTTTATGCGGATGAAGTAGAGCAATCAAAGAGTCCACATCTGAAGGAACTCCCGGGAGAGAATCTCATCCCACCACTGCGTGGGAGTCCCTCCAGAAAACGAGCGAGTAGCGCCGCCTGCTCCACTTCACTAGAGGCAGCAAGAGTGCGAAACTCAATAGAATAATCCGTTACGGACCGTTCACCTTGGCATAGGAAGCCAGGGCCTTAGAAGCATCCCTACAAAAACTGAACGGTCAAAAACCCGAATCATCTCCTTTTAAAGTTCTGGTACTTGTTAGAGCAATCAGCTCTGCCTCCCAGATAGCTGTGCCCCATTCTCGAGCCCGGCCAGTAAGGAGGAAATGATTTAGCAACCCGAGCCTTCTCTAGAGTATGTGTTGGGTTGGAGAGAGAACACAACTCACACGCGTGGAGAAAGGAGCGGCACTCAGTGGGCTGCCCGGAGTAGCAAGGTGGGTTATTAACCCTAGGTTCTGGAGGTCGGGCAGGCCAGGAAGTAACAGGTGGCACGAGACGAAGACTCTGGAACTGTCCAGAGGCTCTGAAACCTGAGCGGCCAGGTTCTCCACGGCATGGCGAGCAGCAGACATTCTTGCTCGTGTCTGCCGAGCATGGCTCTTTGACTGACGGCAGTGTAACGAGCGGCCTGAAGTCGCTGTCCATGCCCTTGGTTTGTTCCTTCTGTCATGCAGGTGAAAGAGGACCCAAAAGTTTACCTACAAAACAGAGTCTTTAATCCAGTAAAGTAAATACAATCAAAAAACACAACTTTCACTCGAAAAGACGAGGACAAACTGAGACTCGATCTGAACAGCAGGTGAACAGCAGGTTGCCTCGGGAAGGCAACTTGAACCAAAACAGACTCAGACACCTGTCACCACGCAGCATCTGAGGAAAACACCATACCACAGGGCGATACACAAACACAGCACGGTGAATTCTAGACAAGGAACCGACAGGCAGAAACGACAACAAGGAGAGAAATAGGGACTCTAATCAGGGAAAAGGATCGGGAACAGGTGGGAAGACTAATGATTGATTAGGGGGAATAGGAACAGCTGGGAGCAGGAACGGAACGAGCAGAGAGAAAGAGAGAGCGGAGAGGGAGAGAGGGAGGGGAGAGAGAGGGATAGAAAGAGAAAGAACCTAATAAGACCAGCAGAGGGAAACGATAGAAGGAGAAGAACAGGGACAAGGCATGATAATCAATGACAAAACATGAC
>NW_025753127.1:0-11260 GCF_021184085.1 Oncorhynchus gorbuscha
ATAGGCTTATATAGTAGTTGATGAATGAATAAAAATACATATTATTTAAGAAAAACCACTGGGTGCAAGGACAAAAGAGAATGACGTAAAGCTGTGGACCTCCTCTCAGGGTAGATGTCATCTTCTTTAACTGGAGTTAACCATGTGTGTTTCCGAATCCAACAAGCGACACAGAAAGAGAAAGAGAGCTTTCTTCTGGTACCATTTAGAAGTGATGTATATTTCATCAGCTGTGAGTCATAGTTCTTATTGAGTTCCGACAACAGAATAATGGAGTGCGTTGCTCAGGGGTGTATCCCTCTCTTCGCACAGCGCAACACTTCCGCTGCATTTGCAATTCTGTCCAGAATGCCTCTGCGCTCCAGACGATACTGTAATATGGCTGAGGGATGTAGGACTGTGACTGTCTGCCGCCATGCAGAAACAAAGGCAAGAGATAAAATAAATGAAAAGAGAAAGGAGGAGGGGGTGGCGGTGTAGGGTGAAGAGAGGACACCAGCGGGAGAGGGGAAAAAAGAGAGAGATGAGGATAGATAGAGTAGATAGAGAAAGAAGAGAGAATTCCTTGAAACTCGACAGACAAATCTCCTCAATTCTTCTTCACACATCCCCATGCAACCAAATAATGTAGGGAGGTGGTACTTAAGGAGGGATGGATGAGAAAGTAAAGGAGAAGAATGCAGAGAAACAAGAGATTCAGTGTTTCAGTCAGTGTAACTCAAGGACATTACAGTCAGTATCCATTAGAGTCAGCGAATTTTCCCATCTGAGACAATAAAGTAACTACTACTTCTAACGACTGTACCTCATCCTCTATGTACATGTTTTGTTTCTTGTCTAAAAGGAAACCATTACCAGACCCTTTGACTTGCTGGGAGTTTTCAGCTGGCTGGCAGCTAGTTGACAGACCCCTTTCCTCTTCCTCCTCCACTTCTTCCTCCTCCTCCTCCTTCTCCACCTCCTCTTCTTCTATGAATCTAGATGACAACGAGTGCAAAAAAGCATGAGTAAAGTAAAGTACTATATGTAGAGTAAAGTACTATATGCATAGTTGGAGTCAAACACAGACAGAAACCTCCACATCTATTAAACACAAAAAGCGAAAAAACACGTCCTCTATAACCTTTGAATGACAGAAAATAAAACACATCTCTCTCTCTCTCTGCTCCATCCTCTAATATGAGCTGTTGTTAGGCATTATGTTCTGCTATACAGACTGGGAGAGAATGCTGTTCCACTGGGGTATAGGCGTGGCAGCACGTCTGGCCCCAACGTGGTCTCAGCACAATTTGTATTATTCTGTGGGTATATCTTTGTGGCTCCATTAAGTATGATATGTTACGTTAGGTTACATTATGAATTAAATAGCGGTGTTACAATATCATACATTACTGGAAGTATAGTATCATAAATCTTACCTGGTTGTACAACAGCATACAAATTGGATGATGTTACTTATCAAATTTCTTGGTGGATGTATAGTAGTACATGTCTATCTCTGAGACCAGGCTGCTTGTTGTGCCAAAAAATGAGAATTACCGGGATAATGATTTCTCGGTAGTGATTAGGTGAACTAACAAACAAGGTTAGGATAATTTAAGTGACAGGTTAGGTGAAGTTAAATGGCTAAGAGTTCAAGCGTGGTTTCATCAGACCAGAAAATCTTGTTTCTCATGGTCTGAGATGAGAGATGGTTGTCCTTCTGGAAGGTTCGCCCATCTCCACAGAGGAACTCTGGAGCTCTGATCAAAGCCCTTCTCTGAAAAATTACTTTTTCAAAAAATTATAAAAATGTAAAAATGAAAAGTGGTGCGTACATATGTATTCACCCACTTTGATATGAAGCCCCTAAATAAGATCTGGTGCAGCCAATTACCTTCAGAAGTCACATAATAAATTAAATAAAGTCCACCTGTGTGCAATCTAAGTATCACATGATCTGTCACATGATCTCAGTATATATACACCTGTTCTGAAAGACCCCAGAGTCTACAACAGCACTAAGCAAGAGGCACCACCAAGCAAGCGACACTATGAAGACCAAGGAGCTCCAAACAGGTCAGGGACAAAGTTGTGGAGAAGTACAGATCAGGGTTGGGTTATAAAAAAATATCAGAAACTTTGAACATCCTATAAAATCGATTATTAAAAAATGGAAAGAATATGGCACCAGAACAAACCTGCCAAGAGAGGGCCGTCCACCAAAACTCACGGACCAGGCAATGGCGGCATTAATCAGAGAGGCAAAAAAGAGACCAAAGATAACCATGAAGGAGCTGCAAAGCTCCACAGAGGAGATTGGAATATCTGTCCATAGGACAACTTTAAGCCGTACACTCCACAGAGATGGGCTTTACGGAAGAGTGGCCAGAATAAAAGCCATTGTTTAAAGAAAAAAATAAGTAAGCATGTTTGGTGTTCGCCAAAAGGCATGTGGGAGACTCCCAAACATATGGAAGAAGGTACTCTGGTCAGATGAGACTAAAATTGAGCTTTTTGGCCATCAAGGAAAACGTTATGTCTGGCGCAAACACAAAACATCTTATAACCCTGAGAACCTCATCCCCACAGTGAAGCATGGTGGCAGCATCATGTTGTGGGAATGTTTTCATTGGCAGGGTCTGGGAAACTGGTCAGAATTGAAGAAATGATGGATGGCACTAAATAGAGGAAACCTGTTTCAGTCTTCCAGAGATTTGAGTCTGTTATGGAGGTTCATCTTCCATCAGTACAATGACCCTAAGCATATTGCTAAAGCAACACTCGAGTGGTTTAAGGGGAAACATTTAAATGTCTTGGAATGGCCTAGTCAAAGCCACGACCTCAATCCAATTGAGAATCTGTGGTATGACTTAAAGATTGCTGTACACCAGCGGAACCCATCCAACTTGAAGGAGCTGGAGCAAGGAGCTGGAGCAGTTTTGCCTTAAAGAATGGGCAAAATCCCAGTGGCTAGATGTGCCAAACATATAGAGACATACCCCAAGAGATTTGGCGCTGTAATTGGCGCTGTAATTGCTGCAAAAGGTGACACTACAAAGTATTGATTTTGGGGGGATGAATATTTATGCACACTCAAGTTCAGTTTTTTTGTCTTATTTATTGTTTGTTTTACAATAAAAAATATTTTGCATCTTCAAAGTGGTAGGCATGTTGTGTAAGTCAATTGATACAAACCCCCCCAAAATCCATTTTTATTCCAGGCAACAAAATAGGAATAATAATCATTACATTTTAACTTCTTGCGACAAGCAATCCCGGATTCGAGAGCGTAATCATAACCTCAAACGAATTAGCATAACGCAGTGGACATAAATACCCCTAGAAACTTTTCCTATTCATTAAAATCGCAAATGAAATATATTCAAACTCAAGCTTAGCTTTTTGTTAATCACACTGTCATCTCAGATTTTCAAAATATGCTACCTCAGTATTTTACGCAAGATTTTCTGCGGGAGACACCATGTGACCACTTGCTATATATGGTCCCTTACGGCTATTATTCAATGGAAATGCGTAAAAAGACGTCACAATGCTGTAGACACCTTGGAAAACATAAGCTCATTCGTAGCTCATTCACAGCCATATAAGGAATCATTGGCATGAGGCGGTTTCAAAAAATGCGGCACTTCCTGGTTGGGTTTTTATCTGGGTTTCGCCTGTAACATCAGTTCTGTTGCACTCACAGACAATATCTTTGCAGTTTTGGAAACGTAAAAGTGTTTTCTATCCAAAGAGAATTATATGCAGAGTCAATCATCTTTTTGTGACAAAATATCTTGTTTAAAACGGGAACGTTTTTCATCCAAAATTTAGAATAGCACCCCCAGTTCTCTCTCTGTCTGTGGGCAGAGACAGGTGTGCTCGAGTCAGAGCAGCCCCCACCAGCTGCAACCTGTTCCCGAGACCTCTACAAATGCTCAGCCCTGCCACTTGCATGCTGCCAGATTGTAATCTCTGCTCAGTCAGTCTACATTTGTAGCCTTTTGTTACTATTCAGATCCTGTTGTGCCTGTTTTCCTTGCCTGACGCTGTTTTCCTCTCCACTATAGTTCTGCCCGCTCTGACTCTGGTCCCTGTCTCCAGTCCCACGTCTCGTCATCCTGCTACTCTGTCCTGGTTTCCCCACTCTACTACGCCCTTGGATTCCCCTCCGGACCTGCTTAACCTGTCTCAACCCCTCTCCCTCCGGCCTCAGCACCTGGTTTCCAGGAATCCACCCGAGCTTCCCCTGACCTGCACTCCATCTCCCCTGTCTTTCAATAAATACATTGGTTATTTCCTCCCAGTCTCCTTGTCAGAGTCTGCTCTTGGGTTCTCCTGTTCCACTCAGCGTAACACATCTGACTGAGCAATCTACTGTCTCATCAGCGCAACCAGGCAAATTATGAACTTGATCTCCACTATAAAAAGCATCTAGACATTATCTTACATTTCTTTTAGACGAACATTTAGTTTTCAACTGCGGAGATTTGTATAAATCTTGCTGTCTGTCTCTCCGACATTTGCAACATTGTTCGATCTCCATTTGTCTCATAGTAATGAACGTGTCAGGAGTTGGGACAAGAAGGACAGGCAGCGTTTTTAAGCCAGTCTAAATCATGAATCAGCTTGCATAGTTTATGGATATACAGTACATTTGGAAAGTATTCAGACCTCTGACTTTTTCCAAATAGCTTTTTTCAACGTTACAGCCTGTTTCCATTGATCATCCTTGAAGTTTATACAACTTGATTGGATTCCACCTGTGGTAAATTCAATTGATTGGACATGATTTGGAAGGGCACACACCGGTCTATATAAGGTCACACAGTTGACTGAGCATGTCAGTGCAAAAACCAAGCATGTCAGTGCAAAAACCAAGCCATGAGGTCAAAGGAATTGTCCATAGAGCTCCGAGACAGGATTGTGTCAAGGCACAGATCTAGGGAAGAGTACCAAATAATTTGTGCAGAATTGAACCTCTTGAAACTAGGGGGCACTATTTTCATTTTTGGAAAAATAACGTTCCGAAAGTAAACTGCCTATTTCTCAGGACCAGAGGCTAGAATATGTGTATAATTGACAGCTTAGGTTAGGAAACACTCTAAAGTTTCCAAAACGGTCAAAATATTGTCTGTGAGTATAACAGAACTGACAAATCCAATCAGGAAGTGACTCATGTTTTGAAACCGTTGTCTTCCTATGCACTCCTATTGGCCACTGAAAGGGATATCAACCAGATTCCTTTTTCTACGTATTCCCTAAGGTGTCTACAGCATTGTGACGTAGTTTCACTCCTTTATGTTGAAGAATAAGCTTAAACGACTACATTGCGTAAGTGGCCAGCTGAGGTGAGTGATTATTGCGTAAAAGACAGAGGTAGTCATTTTTCCTCTCGCTCCTACTGAAAAGCCAATTGAGTGATTATTGCGTAAAAGACAGAGGTAGTCATTTTTCCTCTCGCTCCTACTGAAAAGCCAATTGTCTCAGTTGATATATTATCGAATAGATATTTGAAAAACACCTTGAGGATTGATTATAAAAAACGTTTGAAATGTTTCTGCCGATATTATGGATATAATTGGCGTGACTGGATTTCTCAACAAAGTGATAAACAAACGGAGGAATTTTGGGTATAAAAATCATCTTTATGGAACAAAAGGAACATTTGCTGTCTAAAACATCCGAAGATCATCAAAGGTAAACGGTTAATTTGATTGCTTTTCTGATTTTCGTGACCAAGCTTCCTGCAGCTAGCTGGACATAATGCTATGCTAGGCTATCGATAAACTTACACAAACGCTTGTCTTGCTTTGGCTGTGAAGCATAATTTCAAAATCTGAGATGACAGGGTGATTAACAAAAGGCTAAGCCGTGTTTCACTATATTTCACTTGTGATTTCATGAATATGTATATTTTTTGACCATTGCGCTATGCTAATTAGTGTAGTTGATGACAATTATCCCGGATCCGGGATGGGTAGTAAGGTCCCCAAGAACACAGTGACCTACATCATTTTTAAATGGTTGAAGTTTGGAACCACCAAGACTCTTCTTCGAGCTGGCCACCCGGCATAACTGAGAATTGTAGGACAAGGGCCTTGCTCAGGGAGGTGACCAAAAACGTGGCGGAGCAGTGTGGAGATTGGAGAACCTTCCAGAAGGACAACCATCTTTGCAGCACT
The DNA here is from genome assembly GCF_021184085.1 of Oncorhynchus gorbuscha. Lineage (NCBI taxonomy): Eukaryota > Metazoa > Chordata > Actinopteri > Salmoniformes > Salmonidae > Oncorhynchus > Oncorhynchus gorbuscha. The sequence goes on from NW_025753127.1 coordinate 6,168, forward strand.
TCACCAATCAGGTCTTAAATGGTAGAGTGGCCAGACGGAAGCCTCTCCTCAGTGATAGGCACATGACAGCCCACATTAAGTTTGCCAAAAGGCTGTCAGACCATGAGAAGTAAGATTTTCTGATCTGATGAAACCAAGATTGAAATATTTTCCCTGAATGCTAAGGGGTACATTGGGTAAGAGACCTGGCCCCATCCCTAACGGTGAAGCATGGTGTTTGCAGCATCATGCTGTGGGAATGTTGTTCAGCGGCAGTTACTGGGATACTTGTCAGGGTTGAGGATAAAATGAATGGAGCAAAGTACAGAGATCCTTGATGAAAACTTGCTCCAGAGCACTGGGGCGAAGGTTCACCTTCCAACAGGACAATGACCCTAAGCACACAGCCAAGACAATGCTGGAGTGGCTTCGGGACAAGTCTCTAAATGTCCTTGAGTGGCTCAGCCAGAGCCTGGACTTGAACATGACCAAACATCTCTGGAGAGACCTGAAAATAGCTGTGCGGTGACGCTCCCCATCCAACCTGACAGAGCTTGAGAGGATTTGCAGAGACGAATGGGAGATACTCCCCAAATACAGATGTGCCAAGCTTGTAACGTCATACTCAAGAATTCTCAAGGTTGTAATTGCTGCCAATGGTGTTTCAACAAAGTACTGAATAAAATATTTGAATACTTCTGTAAATGTGATATTTCAGTTTATCTTTTTAATACATTTGCAAGTATTTCTAAAAACTGTTTTTTGCTTTGTCACTTTTAGGTATTGTCTGTAGATTTATGAGGAGAAAAAAGGATTTAATCAATTTTAGAAGGCTGTAACGTAAAAAAAATGTATAAAAGTTGAGGGGTTTACACTGTATTCAAAGAAATGTCAATTGAAAAAAAGGTCTTTCCAGCTTCAGTTTGAAGTGATTGTTTTATCTGTGTTTTTTAAATGTTATTTATCTCCTCTGAACAAGTATCCTGACACATTTTTTCACATTTTCTACTCCAGGAGAAATTGCTCCTCATTAGCTCATTGTTATGGATGTATCCAATAACAGCTATTTTGCTGTTATTCTGGCTGCACTTTTTGACGTGACTGTTAGCCATCGTTAGCTAGTGTTGGATTCTAGTTTGAAATTACTGTTATACTAGAAGTTAATGGTTACATGTATATGGTGGGGTCAATGGAGTGGGGATGACAAGGAATGGCCTTGAAAGTTACTAAGTAATTTAAATACACCTGCGTAGATAAATAAAAGGTAACATTTTACAAAAAAAATGGAAAATGGAAAAAGCAATCACTTGGTTGCAGTCACTCATAGATTTAGTTAACCATTAACCATTATTTAACTAGACAAGACGCCTAGTGGTTAGAGAGTTGGACTAGTAACCGGAAGGTTGCGAGTTCAAACCCCCGAGCTGACAAGGTACAAGGTACAAATCTGTCGTTCTGCCCCTGAACAGGCAGTTAACCCACTGTTCCCAGGCCGTCATTGAAAATAAGAATATGTTCTTAACTGACTTGCCTGGTTAAATAAAGGTAAAAAAATTACAATGAAGCCTACTGGGGAACAGTGGGTTAACTGCCTTGTTCAGGGGCAAAATGATAGATTTTTACCTTGTCAGCTCAGGGATTCAATCCAGCAACCTTTCGAGCCCAACGCTCTAATCACTAGGCTACCTGATGAATGTGGGTCAAGGTTAGGTCAGGTCACATAAAGGGAGAAGGAACAGTTTATTACCCACATCACTTAACTTCCTGCCTAGCAACAGAGATGTAGTGTTTAGAGAAAAGGAGGCGACTCCACCTAAAGGAGGGTATAAATACTTGTGCTGGTGGTGGAAACGTCTTTGTGCTTGCAGCTGTTTGACCCAGTGGGTGAATAAACTTAGTTTGAGCTTTTCCTAGCCGTCTGTTAGGTTCTCAATAAAAAACAAACAGTTGGTGCTGTGAGCAGGGTTCACCAGGATTTACAGTCAAAATAGAGAGTTTGAATTAGTGGAGCAGGAGCTGGCACACAAAAAAAACAAGGTATAAAATCTATTCAAATGTATTTATAGAGCCCTTGTTACATCACCTGAAATCTCAAAGCGCTGTACAGAAACCCAGCCTAAAACCTCAAACAGCAAGCAATGGAGGTGTAGAAGCACGGTGGCTAGGAAAAATCCCTAGAAAGGCCAAAACCTAGGAAGAAACCTAGAGAGGAACCAGGCTATGAGGGGTGGCCAGTCCTCTTCTGGCTGTGCAGGGTTGAGATTATAACAAAACATGGCCAAGATGTTGAAATGTTCATAAATGTCCAGCATGGTCAAATAATAATAATTATAGTAGTTGTCCAGGGTGCAGCAGGTCAGGACCTCAGGAGTAAATGTCAGTTGGCTTTTCTTAGCTGATCATTAAGAGTATCTCTACCACTCCTGCTGTCTGTAGAGAGTTGAAAACAGCAGGTCTGGGACAGGTAGCACGTCCGGTGAACAGGTCAGGTTTCCATAGCCACAGGCAGAACAGTTGAAAGCAGCAGCACGGCCAGGTGGACTGGGGACAGCAAGGAGTCATCATGCCAGGTAGTCCTGAGGCATGGTACTAGGGCTCAGGTCCTCTGAGAGAGAGAAAGAAAGAGAGAAAGAGGGAATTAGAGAGAGCACACTTAAATTCACACAGGACACCGGTTAAGACAGGAGAAGTACTCCAGATATAACAGACTGACCCTAGCCCCCCGACACAAACTACTGCAGCATAAATACTGGAGGCTGTGACAGGAGGGGTCAGGAGACACAGTGGCCCCATCCGATGATACCCCCGGACAGGGCCAAACATGCAGGATATAACCCCACCCACTTTGCCAAAGCACAGCCCCCACACCACTAGAGGGATGTCTTCAACCACCAACTTACCATCCTGAGACAAGGCAGAGTATAGACCACAAAAATCTCCACCACGGCTCAACCCAAGGGGGGGCGCCAACCCAGACAGGAAGATCACGTCAGTGACTCAACACACTCAAGTGACGCACCCCTCCTAGGGACGTCATGAAAGAGCACCAGTAAGCCAGTGACTCAGCCTCTGTCATAGGGTTAGAGGCAGAGAATTTTATTTCACCTTTATTTAACCAGGTAGGCTAGTTGAGAACAAGTTCTCATTTGCAACTGCGACCTGGCCAAGATAAAGCATAGCAGTGTGAACAGACAACACAGAGTTACTCATGGAGTAAACAATTAACAAGTCAATAACACAGTAGAAAAAAAGGGGGAGTCTATATACAATGTGTGCAAAAGGCATGAGGAGGTAGGCGAATAATTACAATTTTGCAGATTAACACTGGAGTGATAAATGATCAGATGGTCATGTACAGGTAGAGATATTGGTGTGCAAATAAGCAGAGAAGTAAATAAATAAAAACAGTATAAAAACAGTATGGGAATGAGGTAGGTGAAAATGGGTGGGCTATTTACCGATAGACTATGTACAGCTGCAGCGATCGGTTAGCTGCTGAGATAGCTGATGTTTGAAGTTGGTGAGGGAGATAAAAGTCTCCAACTTCAGCGATTTTTGCAGTTCGTTCCAGTCACAGGCAGCAGAGTACTGGAACGAAAGGCGGCCAAATGAGGTGTTGGCTTTGGGGATGATCAGTGAGATACACCTGCTGGAGCGCATGCTACGGATGGGTGTTGCCATCGTGACCAGTGAACTGAGATAAGGCGGAGCTTTACCTAGCATGGACTTGTAGATGACCTGGAGCCAGTGGGTCTGGCGACGAATATGTAGCGAGGGCCAGCCGACTAGAGCATACAAGTCGCAGTGGTGGGTGGTATATAAGGTGCTTTAGTGACAAAACGGATGGCACTGTGATAGACTGCATCCAGTTTGTTGAGTAGAGTGTTGGAAGCCATTTTGTAGATGACATTGCCAAAGTCAAGGATCGGTAGGATAGTCAGTTTTACTAGGGTAAGCTTGGCGGCGTGAGTGAAGGAGGCTTTGTTGCGGAATAGAAAGCCGACTCTTGATTTGATTTTCGATTGGAGATGTTTGATATGAGTCTGGAAGGAGAGTTTGCAGTCTAGCCAGACACCTAGGTACTTATAGATGTCCACATATTCAAGGTCGGAACCATCCAGGGTGGTGATGCTAGTCGGGCATGCGGGTGCAGGCAGCGATCGGTTGAAAAGCATGCATTTGGTTTTACTAGCGTTAAAGAGCAGTTGGAGGCCACGGAAGGAGTGTTGTATGGCATTGAAGCTCCCAGTGGAGAGAGGAGAACCGGCCAGGCAGAGACAGCAAGGGCGGTTCGTTGCTCCAGAGCCTTTCCGTTCACCTTCACACTCCTGGGCCAGACTACACTCAATCATATGACCCACTGAAGAGATGAGTAGGCACAGTAGGCACAGTTCCTACACCTGTTACCACAAATTCGGACATCTTGGGGAGATGAGAATCGTAGCCTGAACAATTATAGGATACGGACCTATAAAGCCTGAGTTCATTCAGCGGACCCACTGAGTAACAACCGGTCGTAAGTATATGGTGTAGGGTTGTTTTCTTTTGAGGATAGGTCCCGAATGGAGGTGTTCCTCTGCGAGATCCTTATAAATAAATGGTTTAAGGTAGGTTCCAGTGGGGTAGGTTCCATTGGGATAAGTCCCGAGTGGAGCTAGTTCACTGTGAGATCCATGAGTGAAACTACAGTGTAGGGTAGGTTCTGTGTATGATAAGTCCCTAGTGGCGGTATTCCCCTGCGAGATCTGTAAGAGGGACGAAAGTCCCAGCAGCAGTGGCCGTGAGGCAGTAGTGTGTGTGGATGAACAATTTTGGTAGTGTGTGTTGTCAACAACAGTGATATTTGAGGCGTATCACTGGTATAAGACAGATCACCCGTATTCTCCAGTAGTAAATTGGCGGACGCTTCAGTATTGGTTGTTATCAGCTGCCGTAACCAATTATTAGGCACAAATACCATAACTACTCTCCGGGGAAGTAGGTATCACTACCTTGGAAAATAGGTTAATAGAAGACGTGTATGAGAGTACTCTGGACACCATCGGGAGAGGCTTCGGAATAATAACTCTTGAAATGGCGACTGGCGGCCCCGATTCTCCCTGTAAAGGACGGCA
>NW_025753128.1:0-11259 GCF_021184085.1 Oncorhynchus gorbuscha
ACATTTACTCTGCTCAGACCCTTTCTCTATTTGATAAATCAACAAGACATTACTCTGCTCAGACCCTTTCTCTAGCATTAAATCAACAAGACATTTACTCTGCTCAGACCCTTCTCTATTTGATAAATGAACAAGACATTTACTCTGCTCAGACCCTTTCTCCATTTGATAAATCAACAAGACATTTACTCTGCTCCAGACCCTTTCTCTATTTGATAAATCAACAAGACATTTACTCTGCTCAGACCCTTTCTCCATTTGATAAATCAACAAGACATTTACTCTGCTCAGACCCTTTCTCCATTTGATAAATCAACAAGACATTTACTCTGCTCAGACCCTTTCTCTATTTGATAAATCAACAAGACATTTACTCTGCTCAGACCCTTTCTCTATTTGATAAATCAACAAGACATTTACTCTGCTCAGACCCTTTTCCTCAACAAGACCACTCTTAGATTTGATAAATCAACAAGACATTTACTCTGCTCATACCCTTTCTCTATTTGATAAATCAACAAGACATTTACTCCTTTTCTATTTGATAAATCAACAAGACATTTACTCTGCTCAGACCCTTTTTCTATTTGATAAATCAACAAGACATTTACTCTGCTCAGACCCTTTCTCCATTTGATAAATCAACAAGACATTTACTCTGCTCAGACCTTTTCTATTTGATAAATCAACAAGACATTTACTCTGCTCAGACCCTTTCTCCATTTGATAAATCAACAAGACATTTACTCTGCTCAGACCTTTTCTCTATTTGATAAATCAACAAGACATTTACTCTGCTCAGACCCTTTCTCTATTTGATAAATCAACAAGACATTTACTCTGCTCAGACCCTTTCTCCATTTGATAAATCAACAAGACATTTACTCTGCTCAGACCCTTTCTCCATTTGATAAATCAACAAGACATTTACTCTGCTCAGACCCTTTCTCTATTTGATAAATCAACAAGACATTTACTCTGCTCAGACCCTTTCTCTATTTGATAAATCAACAAGACATTTACTCTGCTCAGACCCTTTCTCCATTTGATAAATCAACAAGACATTTACTCTGCTCAGACCCTTTCTCTATTTGATAAATCAACAAGACATTTACTCTGCTCAGACCCTTTCTCTATTTGATAAATCAACAAGACATTTACTCTGCTCAGACCCTTTCTCTATTTGATAAATCAACAAGACATTTACTCTGCTCAGACCCTTTCTCTATTTGATACAAATCAACAAGACATTTACTCTGCTCAGACCCTTTCTCCATTTTGATAAATCAACAAGACATTTACTCTCAGACCCTTTCTCAGACAAGATATTTATCACCTTTTCTCTATTTGATAAATCAACAAGACATTTACTCAGCTCAGACCCTTTCTCTATTTGATAAATCAACAAGACATTTACTCTGCTCAGACCCTTTCTCCATTTGATAAATCAACAAGACATTTACTCTGCTCCAGACCCTTTCTCTATTTGATAAATCAACAAGACATTTACTCTGCTCATACCCTTTCTATTTGATAAATCAACAAGACATTTACTCTGCTCAGACCCTTTCTCTATTTGATAAATCAACAAGACATTTACTCTGCTCAGACCAACATATTTGATAAATCAACAAGACATTTACTCCTGCTCAGACCCTTTCTCTTATTCTGTCCCTCCTGTTTGCCTCAGTTGTCTTAATGACAGTTTCCATTATAGTCAGAACCACAAATGCATAAAAAATAATGATAATAATAATAGAACAGATAGGAAACTAAACATACTATCAAACCAAAGATTTTATTAGAAGCTTTATTAGAACCGTGGAGTCTGATATAATTGAATGAATCTGGGAGTCCACAGAGTAACCAGCAGAGTACTGCATCCAATTTACAGACATTTTTTTCAAACTTCAAGGACACATTCATTTAAGTCTTCTCAGAATCCTATATCCCACGCTGTGACATCACCTCCTCACTTCTCTCCGCTTCTATGATAGCATGTCATCAAATCACAGCTGGACAGAATTAAATCAATGACACATTTCTCTTTCGCCCGGTTTGCGACGGCAGCTTTTCTCTCTGTCTGGGAGACTGGAGCGGTCATTTCTGGCGAAGGACATTCTCGTCTTACATTTGCATCTTGGTAATTTAGCAGACGCTCTTATCAGAGCGACTTACATTCAGTGCATTCAACAACCACATATCACAGTCACTGCTAGTAAACATTCCTTTAAAAACAGCTATCTCTAAAATCAGTGCTAATATGAAAAGCTATTAGAGAGAAACTGTGGAGTTGGATCTGCAACGCACCATGTGGATGCAGCAGGCTTTAAGCTTCAGCCCAAACAGTAACACAAACCGACTCAACTATTCGCATTCTTCAATCAAGAAACCATGTTTTCTCCCATTGGTTTCAATGCAGTCTATAGGGTTGGACAACTAGCTGTAGTCCAGAAACACAAGTAACGCTCCATGTTATGGTTTCCCAAAGGTACAGATCCAGGATCAGCTTCGCCTCCCCCAATCATAGCCTTAATCGTTATGGAGAAAATGCAATAGCGATCCAAGATCATCAGCTAGGGAAATTGCACCCTCCTCCACCAGTAACCCAAATAGTTGTGAGGAAGCCGCCCTTACCTGTCTGCATCCCCGTGCACTCTGACCACCCTCTGGGGTGACCTCTAAGCGCCGTGTTCAGGTCAGGGGGCGCGACCGGCGTTCCGTGAGCAGGTGAAGACCACCGTCTGTGGGTACCTACGAAGAAGAAACTACATCACTAAGCTGGGTTGTGTTTTGTAAGCTGTGTGTATTGGGAGTGTGAGTGTGTGTGTGTGTGTATTGGGAGTGTGTGTGCGTGTGTGTGTGTATTGAGGTGATGTGAGTGTGTGTGTGTGTGTGTGTATTGGGAGTGTGTGCGTGTGTGCATGCCCACGTGTGCGCACACATTTACAGGGTGCAATCAGAGACGGCTGATAGGGACATGAAAGCTTACATTAGGTTTAAGCATTAGGATCATAATTCAGCTAATCCCTTTTCATCCCTAGGTGCTATACGTTTGGCCCCAACAGTAACTTAATCATAGTTAATGTGGATGGTTCGTTCCGGGTGGTGTTCAATAAATCAATTTCATACATGAACAAAATAGGATGGGAGAACTGATGCAGGTATGAGTTCCACATGGCACCCTCTTCCCTTTATAGTGCACTACCTATACTCAGAGCCCCTAGTGAGACCTGGTCAAATGTAATTGCACTAGGAAATAACGTGCCATCGGGGACACAGATCATGTGGGTGTTGGGAAAAGCACTTATCAGTGTCCACAGAGGAACGGCTAACACAGTGATGTACAATAGATCTGGGGTATTTCTTTCTCAGTGAGCGATGTGTCAGCCAGCGCACTATTGAGAGTTGGTATGGAATGTACCGTATGGTGAATTTTCCTCCCGTCGCAGCTCAATAGCTGTGTGAAAGCCACAACTTCTTCGCCCCTCATATGTTCTCCTGTCTCACCATTCCATTTGGAAGAATCGCGAAGGCCTTGGCAATAACTGTGATTTTTTTCTTCAATAACAGGATTGACCCTGAATGTGTGTGTCTGGGGTTGTTGGGAAAAGCAGAAGACACATTTACCTTCCCAACCAACGGACAATAAAGAATCTATTCTATTCTGTCTATGGCATAGTCGCTTACCCACTGGTGATGTCTCATCTGTCTGACGTTCTTCCCCAGGATGTCTCCATCGCTCCCATGTACCCTACCACGTCCATCTCAGCATCCCCTCCGGCCCTCCTCCCTTCTCCCCCTGCTCGGCCCTCCGCCCCCTGCCGTCGCTGCTCGCCTCAGGGGGGCACTGTACACAAACCGGGAGGAGTCCGAGTGACCGTACCGCCCAGTGGCGCCACCTGTGCTGGCACCCGTTCGAGGTGGTGGGACTGTGGTGTAGGTACTGGGCATAGAAGGGGCGTCGCCTGCTTGTAGGCGGGGGCTTGGGGCTGATTGGCCGAGGCGCCAGGAGGTCATGGGGGCGGAGCGACTGGTAATGCTCCGCCCGTTGACCTCTGTGGTCACTGTGCTGTCGAAGGTCGTCTCCAAGGTGCTGAAGAGGGCAGAGAGTTGAAGAGAGCAGAAAAGAGGGATAGAGAGAGAGAGAGAGAGAGAGAGAGAGAGAGAGAGAGAGAGAGAGAGAGAGAGGAAAAGAGAGAGGAAAAGAGTGAGGGAGAGGGGAAAAGAGAGAGAGAGAGACAGAGGGAAAGAGAGAGAAGAAAAGAGTGAGAGAGGGGGAGAGTGAGAAAGAGAGCGTGATTAGGAAAGTTTAGGGACAGATCAGCTCAACGCCCTGGCACATCACAGAAAGGATTTGAGCAGAGAGATCAATACTTTCAGCTCTGTGACACTACAAATATTCCCAAATCTTTCCACCAGGTTGAGCTCTGGGGTGAAGTGCAAAACTGATCCAAGATCAGCATCTAGGTTCAACTTCACCCCAAGGTGACTAAGGAGTTCAGTTTGGAGAGACCCTGTTGAATGACCATCGGTGAACCATAGCCAGCTCAACACACAGACCCAAATGTCCAATCCCTAAAATATATTCCTATTAGCATGTGCACTGTTGTATGAAGGATAAATTGCTCAGGCAGAAAGATTGGTAGTGTTGTTGCAATGAAGCAGTTTCCTAAAATGGATGCCACTCGTTACCTCCACACATCACCTACTGTATGTGTGTGTTTGTGTGTGAGTGTGTCCAGCCTGCTATCTCGTAGCCTGACCTTCCTAAAGTTCTATTTCGTTCAGTGTTGTAAAGGGATATTTCACTCAAAAACTATGCAAAAGCATAATCACATTTATGCAAAACACAATCTCAGTTTTTGCTCGTTACTGAAAGTGCTCTATTGCACGCACGCACGCACTCACACACACACACACACACACACACACACACACACACACACACACACACACACACACACACACACACACACACACACACACACACACACACACACACACACACACACACACACACACACACACACACACACACACACACACACACACACACACACACACACTGCTTGAGCTCTCTCTGGTGGAAAGATAACTACATTACACTCATGTCTGGAGGTCATCTCCATCATTGGTGTATAATCCACAAATATCAATGTCCTAAAATCTACACATTCCAATACATTCCATCCTATTGACACTATGGTGTTTATATCTAATGATTTATAAAACAGGATATATAACTTGTTTTTAAAAGAGATTCAAACTGTATCTAACAAGAGCCAAAGTAAAGATGCTGAGAGAAGCATAACAACAAGATGGATTGTGATGATCATTAGGGACAGATGACATCCATCTTAAACCACTGTCTAACACTGAGACTGATCCATCTCTAACCACTGACTAACACTGAGACTGATCCATCTTAAACCAATGTCTAACACTGAGACTGATCCATCTCTAACCACTGACTAACACTGAGACTGATCCATCTCTAACCACTGTCTAACACTGAGACTGATCCATCTCTAACCATTATCTAACACTGAGACTGGATCCATCTTAAACCACTGTCTAACACTGAGACTGATCCATCTCTAACCACTGTCTAACACTGAGACTGATCCATCTTAAACCAATGTCTAACACTGAGACTGATCCATCTCTAACCACTGTCTAACACTGAGACTGATCCATCTCTAACCACTGTCTAACACTGAGACTGATCCATCTCTAACTACTGTCTAACACTGAGACGGATCCATCTTAAACCACTGTCTAACACTGAGACTGATCCATCTCTAACCACTGTCTAACACTGAGACTGATCCATCTCTAACCACTGTCTAACACTGAGACTGATCCATCTCTAACTACTGTCTAACACTGAGACTGATCCATCTTAAACCACTGTCTAACACTGAGACTGGATCCATCTCTAACCACTGTCTAACACTGAGACTGGATCCATCTCTAACTACTGCTCCACTGAGACTGATCCATCTTAAACCACTGTCTAACACTGAGACGGATCCATCTTAAACCACTGTCTAACACTGAGACGGATCCATCTTAAACCGCTGTCTAACACTGAGACTGATCCATCTTAAACCACTGTCTAACACTGAGACTGATCCATCTCCTAACTACTGTCTAACACTGAGACGGATCCATCTTAAACCACTGTCTAACACTGAGACTGATCCATCTCTAACCACTGTCCTAACACTGAGACCCCAGTGCATCTCTAACCACTGTCTAACACTGAGGACTGATCCATCTCTATTTCTGTCTAACACACAAACTGATCCTGCCCAAACCGCACAATAACACTGAGACTGATCCATCTCTAACCACTGTCTAACACTAGAGACTGATCCATCTCCTAACCACTGTCTAACACTGAGACTGATCCATCTCTAACTACTGTCTAACACTGAGACTGATCCATCTTAAACCACTGTCTAACACTGAGACGGATCCATCTTAAACCAGAATGATCCATCTCTAACTACTGTCTAACACTGAGACTGATCCATCTTAAAACCACTGTCTAACACTCGAGACGGATCCATCTCTAAACTACTGTCTAACACTGAGACTGATCCATCTTAACCCTGTCTAACACTGAGACTGATCCATCTCTAACCACTGTCTAACACTGAGACTGATCCATCTCTAACTAACACGGATCCACTAACCACTGAGACTGATCCATCTCTAACTACGGACTAACACTGAGACTGATCCATCTCTAATCACTGTCTAACACTGAGACTGATCCATCTTAAACCACTGTCTAACACTGAGACTGATCCATCTCTAACCACTGACTGAGATTGATGGATCAGTCTCACCCACTCAAATATGAACACACACACACACACACACACACACACACACACACACACACACACACACACACACACACACACACACACACACACACACACACACACACACACACACACGTGTGTAACGTTACAGCACAGTGTCTCTATGGAACAATATGTTTCTGCAGTATGTAGACAGAGAGAGAGAGAGATAGGGAAGTAATGTATGTGTGTGTGTGTTTGGAGGAGAGAGGAGAGAGCTGTGACTGTAGCGTTCCAGACTGGTTGCCAGACCCTGATCAGGTATCCATCAGGTTTCCCCCATAGTGTTTGAGATAACCTGCTGTGGCGTGCCACTGAGCAGGTGTGTTTGATTATTCCTGTGCCAGTGCTGTGTGCAGGCAGGGTGTGGAAGCCCCCATTGTCAGAGGGTCACCACTGCCCCCTATGTACATGTTGGTACCGCAGCTCCAATAATGTAGTCTGAAGCGATTCTCCTAAAGCCCTGTTTACACTTGGAGCTAACATGGGTCATGTGACCTGATTATTATCAACATCCTGATTGTGCCCACATTTTCAGAAATGTGTCTACACATGGTATTAAAGTGTCTCTTATCTGTCCATTGTCTACGCATTGTGATAAGATTCCTGGTGGCTCCTTGCAGCCAAATTATTTCACCTTATTCTTTCAAAATACTATGTATTTATTTATTTTATGACACATTTTCACGACATTAACCAATGGTGCCAGCTGTCAATGATTTTAGGATCAGGGTGATTTACATGGCTTCACTGTCCTGATCATCTACTCTACAATAAGACACAATGCATGTCTGACTACTTCCTGAAGTGATCTACATCAGTGTCTAGGTGGGGTCTGACTACTTCCCTGAAGTGATCTATATCAGTGTCTAGATGGGGTCTGGACTACCTCCTGAAGTGATCTACATCAGTGTCTAGGTGGGGTCTGACTACCTCCTGAAGTGATCTATATCAGTGTCTAGATGGGGTCTGAATTACCTCCTGAAGTGATCTATATCAGTGTCTAGGTGGGTCTGACTACCTCCTGAAGTGATCTATATCAGTGTCTAGGTGGGGTCTGATCACTTCCTGAAGTGATCTATATCAGTGTCTAGGTGGGGTCTGACTACTTCCTGAAGTGATCTATATCAGTGTCTAGATGAGTCTGACTACTTCCTGAAGTGATCTATATCAGTGTCTGGGTGGGGTCTGACTACCTCCTGAAGTGGTCTATATCAGTGTCTAGGTGAGTCCTGACATACTTCCTGAAGTGATCTATATCAGTGTCTAGGTGGGGTCTGACTACCTCCTGAAGTGATCTATATCAGTGTCTAGGTGGGAATCTGACTACCTCCTGAAGTGATCTATATCAGTGTCTGAGTGGGGTCTGACTACCTCTGAAGTGGTCTATATCAGTGTCCAGGTAAGTCTGACTACCTCCTGGAAGTGGTCTATATCAGTGTCTAGATGAGGTCTGACTACTTCCTGAAGTGATCTATATCAGTGTCTAGGTGGGGTCTGACTACTTCCTGAAGTGGTCTATATCAGTGTCTAGGTGGAAGGCTGGTGGGGGATGGGGTCCAGGGCACGAGTCAGTCCACATACAGTAGTAGGGGACAGATCCCTCACATTTCCATGTATCTAATACACACACACACACACACACACACACACACACACGCACACGCACGCGCACGCCAAGACGCCAAGACGCAACACGCACGCACGCACACGTGACGACGCACGCACGCACGCACACACACACACACACACACACACACACACACACACACACACACACACACACACTCCTGTCTCCTGTCTCCTGGTACCCTGCGGCCTCCAGGAAGGTGGGAAGCATCTGATATGGTGTCATCACGAGGAGAGCTAACCCACAGTATGGGAGTATGGGCCCTCTTCCTCCCAAACCCGGAAATCAATAGTCAGGATGAAACAGGTGGAAACAGCACAGGAAGAATGGGGGGAGGTCACAACCTTGATGTGTGTATCCACATTTACAGAGAATATTGTTTTCCCATCGTTGACCTGGAGTACGGGTTAAGGTAATATGAAGGACAGTAGAGTAATGATCCCTGCCTGTCTGTATGAGTAATGATCCTGCCTGTCTGGAGTATGTACTGCATGGACATGGATGGGAGAGCTTCATTCAATAGGTCTGCATTGGGCTGCCGCTGGTTGAAATGCATGGGGTGTTGAGGTAGAGCTGTATGTGCGGTGGGCCTCAGGCCGACAGGCAAGCCAGCAGATCACTGGTTTCCTACCCACTGATGGCGTGAAGGAAATGAGTTTAGCCTGCAAGTTCAAACCCAAATGGCACTCTATTCCTGGCCACAGTGCACAGGGCTCTGGTCAAAGTAGTGCACTACAGGGAACAGGGTGCCATTTGAGACACTGCTTCTAAGCCTGCATCTGTGAGAAATCACATGCTCTCCTCAGCACGGTGTATCTGCCCAGCAGATATCCAAACATCGTATAGCTGTGAATAATTGACTCTGCCTATAACGCTGTAAACACCAATTAAACAAACTAGACCGAGTAAAGCTAGTACATTTAAAATGTCATCCGAGGAGTCAGAATCCCATGGGACTAATACACAGCCACAGTGGAAAGGGATTTTTAGGGGCAATTGTTCTTTTCTTGCAATATGGGGAATTGCCCTTGAAGAGCACAGCATCTTTTCATATGCGGAAAACATATTTCTCTTCAAATGTCAATCAATACTATTTTTTCCATTTCGTCTGGGTGTAGGTTGGACAGGGAATCAAACATGGGCTTTGATCGATACAGATTATCTGTGGTGGTGTGGCAACATCTGGGTCTTGGAGGAGTGTGGAGGGTTTCTGTGAGGAATGTTAGTGTTGTGGTGGATGGCGCTCTGTTTCAAGCAGAGTTCAATTACGAAGCGGGTGGGGGGTCATGGGGCTGGGATTCACACGTTAGAATCAGCCATAGAGAACAACCAGTACATGAGTTAAAACAGAGAAACTACCACACAGAGAGGTCCTTTAAATGGGTTATAACAGAGAAACTATCACACAGAGAGGTCCTTTAAATGGGTTATAACAGAGAAACTACCACGCAGAGAGGTCCTTTAAATGGGTTATAACAGAGAAACTATCACACAGAGAGGTCCTTTAAATGGGTTATAACAGAGAAACTATCACACAGAGAGGTCCTTTAAATGGGTTATAACAGAGAAACTACCACACAGAGAGGTCCTTTAAATGGGTTATAACAGAGAAACTACCACACAGAGAGGTCCTTTAAATGGGTTATAACAGAGAAACTACCACACAGAGAGGTCCTTTAAATGGGTTATAACAGAGAAACTACCACACAGAGAGGTACTTTAAATGGGTTATAACAGAGAAACTATCACACAGAGAGGTCCTTTAAATGGGTTATAACAGAGAAACTACCACACAGAGAGGTCCTTTAAATGGGTTATAACAGAGAAACCACCACACAGAGAGGTCCTATAAATGGGTTATAACAGAGAAACTACCACACAGAGAGGTCCTTTAAATGGGTTATAACAGATAAACTATCACACAGAGAGGTCCTTTAAATGGGTTATAACAGAGAAACTATCACACAGAGAGGTCCTTTAAATGGGTTATAACAGAGAAACTACCACACAGAGAGGTCCTTTAAATGGGTTATAACAGAGAAACCACCACACAGAGAGGTCCTATAAATGGGTTATAACAGAGAAACCACCATGTAGAGAGGTCCTTTACATTTCCATGCAGAGAGGTCCTTTACATCAGATTGATGACAAACACAGCCTCTCTATCAGCTGGACCAGATGGCCATGAAGTACGCATGGAAATGAAGCTCCCGTCAGAAAAGAAAAAAGAAATCCCTCATATAAATAACGATCACACACTGTGGGCCGGTTCTTCATGCAGCAGTGATTCATTACAATGGAGGTGAAAACCTTCGCCCTGATTACCTCTTCACGCCAATTTCTGTGTGTGAAAGACCTTTTAATGACTTGCCCATTCTCTAGTTACGAGCCCCATTGGAATTCCTGTCTGATACCCTCACTCTATTTACACTCATATATACTGTAGCAGACAGGCCGACAGGCGGGCAGACAGGCAGGCGGGCAGGCAGACAGACAGGCGGGCAGACAAACAGGCGGACAGACAGACAGGCAGACAGGTGGGCAGACAGGCAGGTAGACAGGCGGGCAGACAAACAGGCGGACAGACAGACAGGCAGACAGGCAGGCAGACAGGGAGGCGGGCAGACAGGTTTCTACATGGCTGATGTTGAGGGTTTGATAATCCTTCATGTTCCATGCTGGGTGTCCTCTCCTCATTACATCTCTAAGTGTCTCAATGGAATAACAGTAGTGGCCCCTGGGGGTCTAACT
>NW_025753129.1:0-11257 GCF_021184085.1 Oncorhynchus gorbuscha
ATCATTTCATGGTGTGGTATACATCTATCATGGTGTGGTATACATCTATCATGGTGTGGTATACATCTATCATGGTGTGGTATACATCTATCATGGTGTGGTATACATCTATCATGGTGTGGTATACATCTATCATGGTGTGGTATACATCTATCATGGTGTGGTATACATCTATCATGGTGTGGTGTACATCTATCATGGTGTGGTGATACATCTATCATGGTGTGGTATACATCTATCATGGTGTGGTATACATCTATCATGGTGTGGTATACATCTATCATGGTGTGGTATACATCTATCATGGTGTGGTGTACATCTATCATGGTGTGGTGTGGTATACATCTATCATGGTGTGGTATACATCTATCATGGTGGTATCATCATGGTGTGGTGTACATCTATCATGGTGTGGTATACATCTATCATGGTGTGGTATACATCTATCATGGTGGTGTGGTATACATCTATCATGGTGTGGTATACATCTATCATGGTGTGGTGGTATACATCTATCATGGTGTGGTATACATCTATCATGGTGTGGTATACATCTATCATGGTGTGTGTATACATCTATCATGGTGTGGTATACATCTATCATGGTGTGGTATACATCTATCATGGTGTGGTATACATCTATCATGGTGTGGTATACATCTATCATGGTGTGGTATACATCTATCATGGTGTGGTATACATCTATCATGGTGTGGTATACATCTATCATGGTGTGGTGTGTATACATCTATCATGGTGTGGTATACATCTATCATGGTGTGGTATACATCTATCATGGTGTGGTATACATCTATCATGGTGTGGTATACATCTATCATGGTGTGGTATACATCTATCATGGTGTGGTATACATCTATCATGGTGTGGTATACATCTATCATGGTGTGGTATACATCTATCATGGTGTGGTGTACATCTATCATGGTGTGGTGATACATCTATCATGGTGTGGTGTACATCTATCATGGTGTGGTGTATACATCTATCATGGTGTGGTATACATCTATCATGGTGTGGTATACATCTATCATGGTGTGGTATACATCTATCATGGTGTGGTATACATCTATCATGGTGTGGTATACATCTATCATGGTGTGGTGATACATCTATCATGGTGTGGTATACATCTATCATGGTGTGGTGTACATCTATCATGGTGTGGTATACATCTATCATGGTGTGGTGTACATCTATCATGGTGTGGTATACATCTATCATGGTGTGGTATACATCTATCATGGTGTGGTATACATCTATCATGGTGTGGTATACATCTATCATGGTGTGGTATACATCTATCATGGTGTGGTATACATCTATCATGGTGTGGTATACATCTATCATGGTGTGGTATACATCTATCATGGTGTGGTATACATCTATCATGGTGTGGTATACATCTATCATGGTGTGGTATACATCTATCATGGTGTGGTATACATCTATCATGGTGTGGTATACATCTATCATGGTGTGGTATACATCTATCATGGTGTGGTATACATCTATCATGGTGTGGTGTGGTATACATCTATCATGGTGTGGTGTACATCTATCATGGTGTGGTGATACATCTATCATGGTGTGGTATACATCTATCATGGTGTGGTGTGGTATACATCTATCATGGTGTGGTATACATCTATCATGGTGTGGTATATATACATCTATCATGGTGTGGTATACATCTATCATGGTGTGGTATACATCTATCATGGTGTGGTGTACATCTATCATGGTGTGGTATACATCTATCATGGTGTGGTATACATCTATCATGGTGTGGTATACATCTATCATGGTGTGGTGTACATCTATCATGGTGTGGTATACATCTATCATGGTGTGGTATACATCTATCATGGTGTGGTATACATCTATCATGGTGTGGTATACATCTATCATGGTGTGGTGTACATCTATCATGGTGTGGTATACATCTATCATGGTGTGGTGTACATCTATCATGGTGTGGTATACATCTATGATTGTGTGGTGTACATCTATCATGGTGTGGTATACATCTATCATTGTGTGGTATACATCTATCATGGTGTGGTGTACATCTATCATGGTGTGGTATACATCTATCATGGTGTGGTATACATCTATCATGGTGTGGTGATACATCTATCATGGTGTGGTATACATCTATCATGGTGTGGTGTACATCTATCATGGTGTGGTATACATCTATCATGGTGTGGTGTACATCTATCATGGTGTGGTATACATCTATCATGGTGTGGTATACATCTATCATGGTGTGGTATACATCTATCATGGTGTGGTATACATCTATCATGGTGTGGTATACATCTATCATGGTGTGGTATACATCTATCATGGTGTGGTATACATCTATCATGGTGTGGTATACATCTATCATGGTGTGGTATACATCTATCATGGTGTGGTATACATCTATCATGGTGTGGTATACATCTATCATGGTGTGGTATACATCTATCATGGTGTGTGTGGTATACATCTATCATGGTGTGGTATACATCTATCATGGTGTGGTATACATCTATCATGGTGTGGTATACATCTATCATGGTGTGGTATACATCTATCATGGTGTGGTATACATCTATCATGGTGTGGTATACATCTATCATGGTGTGGTATACATCTATCATGGTGTGTGTGGTATACATCTATCATGGTGTGGTATACATCTATCATGGTGTGGTATACATCTATCATGGTGTGGTATACATCTATCATGGTGTGGTATACATCTATCATGGTGTGGTGTACATCTATCATGGTGTGGTATACATCTATCATGGTGTGGTATACATCTATCATGGTGTGGTGGTATACATCTATCATGGTGTGGTGTACATCTATCATGGTGTGGTATACATCTATCATGGTGTGGTATACATCTATCATGGTGTGGTATACATCTATCATGGTGTGGTATACATCTATCATGGTGTGGTGTACATCTATCATGGTGTGGTATACATCTATCATGGTGCGGTATACATCTATCATGGTGTGGTATACATCTATCATGGTGTGGTGTACATCTATCATGGTGTGGTATACATCTATCATGGTGTGGTATACATCTATCATGGTGTGGTGTACATCTATCATGGTGTGGTGTACATCTATCATGGTGTGGTATACATCTATCATGGTGTGGTATACATCTATCATGGTGTGGTATACATCTATCATGGTGTGGTATACATCTATCATGGTGTGGTGTGGTATACATCTATCATGGTGTGGTATACATCTATCATGGTGTGGTGTGGTATACATCTATCATGGTGTGGTATACATCTATCATGGTGTGGTATACATCTATCATGGTGTGGTATACATCTATCATGGTGTGGTATACATCTATCATGGTGTGGTATACATCTATCATGGTGTGGTATACATCTATCATGGTGTGGTATACATCTATCATGGTGTGGTATACATCTATCATGGTGTGGTATACATCTATCATGGTGTGGTGTGGTATACATCTATCATGGTGTGGTATACATCTATCATGGTGTGGTGTACATCTATCATGGTGTGGTGTGGTATACATCTATCATGGTGTGGTATACATCTATCATGGTGTGGTATACATCTATCATGGTGTGGTATACATCTATCATGGTGTGGTATACATCTATCATGGTGTGGTATACATCTATCATGGTGTGGTGTATACATCTATCATGGTGTGGTATACATCTATCATGGTGTGGTATACATCTATCATGGTGTGGTATACATCTATCATGGTGTGGTATACATCTATCATGGTGTGGTATACATCTATCATGGTGTGGTATACATCTATCATGGTGTGGTATACATCTATCATGGTGTGGTATACATCTATCATGGTGGTGTGGTATACATCTATCATGGTGTGGGTGATACATCTATCATGGTGTGGTATACATCTATCATGGTGTGGTATACATCTATCATGGTGTGGTATACATCTATCATGGTGTGGTATACACCTATCATGGTGTGGTGTACATCTATCATGGTGTGGTGTGGTATACTTCTATCATGGTGTGGTATACATCTATCATGGTGTGGTATACATCTATCATGGTGTGGTATACATCTATCATGTTGTGGTGTGGTATACATCTATCATGGTGTGGTATACATCTATCATGGTGTGGTATACATCTATCATGGTGTGGTATACATCTATCATGGTGTGGTATACATCTATCATGGTGTGGTGTACATCTATCATGGTGTGGTGTGGTATACATCTATCATGGTGTGGTATACATCTATCATGGTGTGGTGTGGTATACATCTATCATGGTGTGGTGTGGTATACATCTATCATGGTGTGGTGTGGTATACATCTATCATGGTGTGGTATACATCTATCATGGTGTGGTGTGGTATACATCTATCATGGTGTGGTATACATCTATCATGGTGTGGTATACATCTATCATGGTGTGGTATACATCTATCATGGTGTGGTATACATCTATCATGGTGTGGTATACATCTGTCACGGTGTGGTATACATCTATCATGGTGTGGTGTACATCTATCATGGTGTGGTATACATCTATCATGGTGTGGTATACATCTATCATGGTGTGGTATACATCTATCATGGTGTGGTATACATCTATCATGGTGTGGTATACATCTATCATGGTGTGGTATACATCTATCATGGTGTGGTATACATCTATCATGGTGTGGTGTACATCTATCATGGTGTGGTGTACATCTATCATGGTGTGGTATACATCTATCATGGTGTGGTATACATCTATCATGGTGTGGTATACATCTATCATGGTGTGGTATACATCTATCATGGTGTGGTATACATCTATCATGGTGTGGTATACATCTATCATGTGGTGTGGTATACATCTATCATGGTGTGGTATACATCTATCATGGTGTGGTATACATCTATCATGGTGTGGTGATACATCTATCATGGTGTGGTATACATCTATCATGGTGTGGTATACATCTATCATGGTGTGGTATACATCTATCATGGTGTGGTGTGGTATACATCTATCATGGTGTGGTATACATCTATCATGGTGTGGTATACATCTATCATGGTGTGGTATACATCTATCATGGTGTGGTGATACATCTATCATGGTGTGGTGTGGTATACATCTATCATGGTGTGGTGTACATCTATCATGGTGTGGTGTGGAGTACATCTATCATGGTGTGGTGTGGTATACATCTATCATGGTGTGGTATACATCTATCATGGTGTGGTGTGGTATACAGCTATCATGTTGTGGTGTGGTATACATCTATCATGGTGTGGTATACATCTATCATGGTGTGGTATACATCTATCATGTTGTGGTGTGGTATACATCTATCATGGTGTGGTATACATCTATCATGGTGTGGTGATACATCTATCATGGTGTGGTATACATCTATCATGGTGTGGTATACATCTATCATGGTGTGGTATACATCTATCATGGTGTGGTATACATCTATCATGGTGTGGTATACATCTATCATGGTGTGGTGTGGTATACATCTATCATGGTGTGGTGTGGTATACATCTATCATGGTGTGGTATACATCTATCATGGTGTGGTATACATCTATCATGGTGTGGTGTGGTATACATCTATCATGGTGTGGTATACATCTATCATGGTGTGGTATACATCTATCATGGTGTGGTATACATCTATCATGGTGTGGTATACATCTATCATGGTGTGGTATACATCTATCATGGTGTGGTATACATCTATCATGGTGTGGTGTACATCTATCATGGTGTGGTATACATCTATCATGGTGTGGTATACATCTATCATGGTGTGGTATACATCTATCATGGTGTGGTATACATCTATCATGGTGTGGTATACATCTATCATGGTGTGGTATACATCTATCATGGTGTGGTATACATCTATCATGGTGTGATGTACATCTATCATGGTGTGGTGTACATCTATCATGGTGTGGTATACATCTATCATGGTGTGGTATACATCTATCATGGTGTGGTATACATCTATCATGGTGTGGTATACATCTATCATGGTGTGGTATACATCTATCATGGTGTGGTATACATCTATCATGGTGTGGTATACATCTATCATGGTGTGGTATACATCTATCATGGTGTGGTATACATCTATCATGGTGTGGTGTACATCTATCATGGTGTGGTATACATCTATCATGGTGTGGTATACATCTATCATGGTGTGGTATACATCTATCATGGTGTGGTGTACATCTATCATGGTGTGGTATACATCTATCATGGTGTGGTATACATCTATCATGGTGTGGTATACATCTATCATGGTGTGGTGTACATCTATCATGGTGTGGTATACATCTATCATGGTGTGGTATACATCTATCATGGTGTGGTATACATCTATCATGGTGTGGTGTACATCTATCATGGTGTGGTATACATCTATCATGGTGTGGTATACATCTATCATGGTGTGGTATACATCTATCATGGTGTGGTATACATCTATCATGGTGTGGTATACATCTATCATGGTGTGGTATACATCTATCATGGTGTGGTATACATCTATCATGGTGTGTGTGGTATACATCTATCATGGTGTGGTGTACATCTATCATGGTGTGGTATACATCTGTCACGGTGTGGTATACATCTATCATGGTGTGGTATACATCTATCATGGTGTGGTGTGGTATACATCTATCATGGTGTGGTATACATCTATCATGGTGTGGTGTACATCTATCATGGTGTGGTATACATCTATCATGGTGTGGTGTACATCTATCATGGTGTGGTATACATCTATCATGGTGTGGTATACATCTATCATGGTGTGGTATACATCTATCATGGTGTGGTGTACATCTATCATGGTGTGGTATACATCTATCATGGTGTGGTATACATCTATCATGGTGTGGTGTACATCTATCATGGTGTGGTATACATCTATCATGGTGTGGTATACATCTATCATGGTGTGGTATACATCTATCATGGTGTGGTGTACATCTATCATGGTGTGGTATACATCTATCATGGTGTGGTATACATCTATCATGGTGTGGTATACATCTATCATGGTGTGGTATACATCTATCATGGTGTGGTATACATCTATCATGGTGTGGTGTACATCTATCATGGTGTGGTATACATCTATCATGGTGTGGTGTATACATCTATCATGGTGTGGTATACATCTATCATGGTGTGGTGTACATCTATCATTGTGTGGTATACATCTATCATGGTGTGGTATACATCTATCATGGTGTGGTATATATCTATCATGGTGTGGTATACATCTATCATGGTGTGGTATACATCTATCATGGTGTGGTATACATCTATCATGGTGTGGTGTACATCTATCATGGTGTGGTATACATCTATCATGGTGTGGTATACATCTATCATGGTGTGGTATACATCTATCATGGTGTGGTGTGGTATACATCTATCATGGTGTGGTGTGGTGTACATCTATCATGGTGTGGTATACATCTATCATGGTGTGGTATACATCTATCATGGTGTGGTGTACATCTATCATGGTGTGGTGTACATCTATCATGGTGTGGTGTGGTATATATCTATCATGGTGTGGTATACATCTATCATGGTGTGGTATATATCTATCATGGTGTGGTATACATCTATCATGGTGTGGTATACATCTATCATGGTGTGGTGTGGTATACATCTATCATGGTGTGGTGTACATCTATCATGGTGTGGTATACATCTATCATGGTGTGGTATACATCTATCATGGTGTGGTATACATCTATCATGGTGTGGTATACATCTATCATGGTGTGGTATACATCTATCATGGTGTGGTATACATCTATCATGGTGTGGTGTACATCTATCATGGTGTGGTATACATCTATCATGGTGTGGTATACATCTATCATGGTGTGGTATACATCTATCATGGTGTGGTATACATCTATCATGGTGTGGTATACATCTATCATGGTGTGGTATACATCTATCATGGTGTGGTATACATCTATCATGGTGTGGTGTGTATACATCTATCATGGTGTGGTATACATCTATCATGGTGTGGTATACATCTATCATGGTGTGGTATACATCTATCATGGTGTGGTATACATCTATCATGGTGTGGTGTACATCTATCATGGTGGTATACATCTATCATGGTGTGGTATACATCTATCATGGTGTGGTATACATCTATCATGGTGTGGTATACATCTATCATGGTGTGGTATACATCTATCATGGTGGTGTGGTATACATCTATCATGGTGTGGTGATACATCTATCATGGTGTGGTGTACATCTATCATGGTGTGGTATACATATATCATGGTGTGGTATACATCTATCATGGTGTGGTGTGGTATACATCTATCATGGTGTGGTGTGGTGTACATCTATCATGGTGTGGTATACATCTATCATGGTGTGGTATACATCTATCATGGTGTGGTGTACATTTATCATGGTGTGGTGTACATCTATCATGGTGTGGTATACATCTATCATGGTGTGGTATACATCTATCATGGTGTGGTGTACATCTATCATGGTGTGGTATACATCTATCATGGTGTGGTATACATCTATCATGGTGTGGTATACATCTATCATGGTGTGGTATACATCTATCATGGTGTGGTATACATCTATCATGGTGTGGTATACATCTATCATGGTGTGGTATACATCTATCATGGTGTGGTATACATCTATCATGGTGTGGTGTACATCTATCATGGTGTGGTATACATCTATCATGGTGTGGTGTACATCTATCATGGTGTGGTATACATCTATCATGGTGTGGTATACATCTATCATGGTGTGGTATACATCTATCATGGTGTGGTATACATCTATCATGGTGTGGTATACATCTATCATGGTGTGGTATACATCTATCATGGTGTGGTATACATCTATCATGGTGTGGTATACATCTATCATGGTGTGGTATACATCTATCATGGTGTGGTATACATCTATCATGGTGTGGTATACATCTATCATGGTGTGGTATACATCTATCATGGTGTGGTATACATCTATCATGGTGTGGTATACATCTATCATGGTGTGGTATACATCTATCATGGTGTGGTATACATCTATCATGGTGTGGTATACATCTATCATGGTGTGGTGTACATCTATCATGGTGTGGTATACATCTATCATGGTGTGGTATACATCTATCATGGTGTGGTGTACATCTATCATGGTGTGGTATACATCTATCATGGTGTGGTATACATCTATCATGGTGTGGTATACATCTATCATGGTGTGGTGTGGTATACATCTATCATGGTGTGGTGTACATCTATCATGGTGTGGTATACATCTATCATGGTGTGGTATACATCTATCATGGTGTGGTATACATCTATCATGGTGTGGTATACATCTATCATGGTGTGGTATACATCTATCATGGTGTGGTATACATCTATCATGGTGTGGTATACATCTATCATGGTGTGGTGTACATCTATCATGGTGTGGTATACATCTATCATGGTGTGGTATACATCTATCATGGTGTGGTATACATCTATCATGGTGTGGTGTACATCTATCATGGTGTGGTATACATCTATCATGGTGTGGTATACATCTATCATGGTGTGGTGTACATCTATCATGGTGTGGTATACATCTATCATGGTGTGGTATACATCTATCATGGTGTGGTATACATCTATCATGGTGTGGTATACATCTATCATGGTGTGGTATACATCTATCATGGTGTGGTGTACATCTATCATGGTGTGGTGTACATCTATCATGGTGTGGTATACATCTATCATGGTGTGGTATACATCTATCATGGTGTGGTATACATCTATCATGGTGTGGTATACATCTATCATGGTGTGGTATACATCTATCATGGTGTGGTGTACATCTATCATGGTGTGGTATACATCTATCATGGTGTGGTGTGGTATACATCTATCATGGTGTGGTATACATCTATCATGGTGTGGTATATATACATCTATCATGGTGTGGTATACATCTATCATGGTGTGGTATACATCTATCATGGTGTGGTGTACATCTATCATGGTGTGGTATACATCTATCATGGTGTGGTATACATCTATCATGGTGTGGTGTGGTATACATCTATCATGGTGTGGTATACATCTATCATGGTGTGGTGTGGTGTACATCTATCATGGTGTGGTATACATCTATCATGGTGTGGTATACATCTATCATGGTGTGGTATACATCTATCATGGGTGTGGTATACATCTATCATGGTGTGGTGTACATCTATCATGGTGTGGTATACATCTATCATGGTGTGGTATACATCTATCATGGTGTGGTATACATCTATCATGGTGTGGTATACATCTATCATGGTGTGGTATACATCTATCATGGTGTGGTGTACATCTATCATGGTGTGGTATACATCTATCATGGTGTGGTATACATCTATCATGGTGTGGTATACATCTATCATGGTGTGGTATACATCTATCATGGTGTGGTATACATCTATCATGGTGTGGTATACATCTATCATGGTGTGGTATACATCTATCATGGTGTGGTATACATCTATCATGGTGTGGTATACATCTATCATGGTGTGGTGTACATCTATCATGGTGTGGTGTGGTATACATCTATCATGGTGTGGTGTACATCTATCATGGTGTGGTGTACATCTATCATGGTGTGGTATACATCTATCATGGTGTGGTATACATCTATCATGGTGTGGTATACATCTATCATGGTGTGGTATACATCTATCATGGTGTGGTATACATCTATCATGGTGTGGTATACATCTATCATGGTGTGGTATACATCTATCATGGTGTGGTATACATCTATCATGGTGTGGTATACATCTATCATGGTGTGGTATACATCTATCATGGTGTGGTATACATCTATCATGGTGTGGTATACATCTATCATGGTGTGGTATACATCTATCATGGTGTGGTATACATCTATCATGGTGTGGTATACATCTATCATGGTGTGGTATACATCTATCATGGTGTGGTATACATCTATCATGGTGTGGTGTACATCTATCATGGTGTGGTGGTATACATCTATCATGGTGTGGTATACATCTATCATGGTGTGGTGTACATCTATCATGGTGTGGTATACATCTATCATGGTGTGGTGTGGTATACATCTATCAT
>NW_025753130.1:0-10000 GCF_021184085.1 Oncorhynchus gorbuscha
GTGTCTCCTAGGGTGTGTGTGTCTCCTAGGGTGTGTGTGTCTCCTAGGGTGTGTGTCTCCCAGGGTGTTTGTCTCTATAGCGTGTGTGTTTGTCTCTAGAGATTGTGTGTTCCTCTAGCGTGTGTGTTTGACTCCTCACCGGTGTGTGTGTCTCTAGGGTGTGTGTGTTTGACTCTAAGGTGTGTGTGTCTCCTAGAGTGTGTGTGTGTGTATCCTAGGGTGTGTGTTTTGTCTCCTAGGGTGTGTGTTTGTCTCTAGGGTGTGTGTGTCTCCTAGGGTCTGTGTTTGTCTCTAGGGTGTGTGTGTCTCCTAGGGTTTTGTGTGTCTCTAGAGGTGTGTGTGTCTCCTAGGGTGTGTGTTTGTCTCCTAGGATGTGTGTGTTTGTCTCCTAGGGTGTGTGTGTCTCCTAGGGTTTGTGTGTGTGTGTATCCTAGGGTGTGTGTTTGTCTCCTAGGGTGTGTGTTTGTCTCCTAGGGTGTTTGTGTCTCCTAGGGTTTGTGTGTCTCCTAGGGTGTATGTGTCTCCTAGGGTGTGTGTTTGTCTCCTAGGGTGTGTGTGTCTCCTAGGGTTTGTGTGTCTCCTAGGGTGTGTGTGTCTCCTAGGGTGTGTGTTTATCTCCTAGGGTGTGTGTTTGTCTCCTAGGGTGTGTGTGTCTCCTAGGGTGTGTATTTGTCTCCTAGGGTGTGTGTTTGTCTCCTAGGGTGTGTTTTTGTCTCCTAGGGTGTGTGTGTCTCCTAGGGTTTGTGTGTCTCCTAGGGTGTGTGTGTCTCCTAGGGTGTGTGTGTCTCCTAGGGTTTGTGTGTCTCCTAGGGTGTGTGTCTCCTATGGTGGTGTATTTGTCTCCTAGGGTGTGTGTGTCTCCTAGGGTTGTGTGTCTCCTATGGTGTGTGTTTTTCTCCTTTCTCCACTCCACCTCTCTCTCCCTCTCTCTTTCTCTTTTCTCTCCCCCTCTCCCTCCTTCTCTCTCTATATATATGCTCTGTCTATCTCTTCCTCTTCTCCACCCCCTCTCATCCCCCTCTACCTCCTTTACTCTCTATATATATTTTCCCTGTATCTTTCCTTCTTCTC
Organism: Oncorhynchus gorbuscha; assembly: GCF_021184085.1. NCBI lineage: Eukaryota > Metazoa > Chordata > Actinopteri > Salmoniformes > Salmonidae > Oncorhynchus > Oncorhynchus gorbuscha. The sequence continues at coordinate 1,072 of NW_025753130.1, forward strand.
CACCCCCTATCCTTCTCTCTCTCCCTTCTCCTCCCTCTCTCCCTTTCACAGATGTTGTTTGGGCAGACAGAGATAATGAATTGGAAGTGTGTCCTGGGGCTAAAGAAGTACTTGTCATTTTGGGTCGGAGCAGCATCAGACTCTCTCCAGTGGTGTATGGAGCAGCATCAGACTCTCTCCAGTGGTGTATGGAGCAGCATCAGACTCTCTCCAGTGGTGTATGGAGCAGCATCAGACTCTCTCCAGTGGTGTATGGAGCAGCATCAGACTCTCTCCAGTGGTGTATGGAGCCATGTCAGATTCTGTCCAATGGTGTATTGAAACGTGTCAGATTATGTCCAATGGTGTATGGAGCCATGTCAGACTCTCTCTAATGGTGTATGGATGGACACACATACAGGCTGTCACACAAGCACTCTGAGTGTGTGTGTGTGTGTGTTTTTCTGCACCATTGCACTTGTGTTTTGTTCATTCGTTGGTGTGTGACATTGTGCACTGCACCATGTTCAGACTACCTGCAGTGCAGCTGTGGCTAAAGGAAAGTGTTAAGAGTGTGAAATATCACCAACACACATTTACTGGATCATCCTCACTGTATGTGGCAGTGGATATTACAATCCCAGATGTGTGTGTGTGTGTGTGTGTGTGTGTGTGTGTGTGTGTGTGTGTGTGTGTGTGTGTGTGTGTGTGTGTGTGTGTGTGTGTGTGTGTGTGTGTGTGTGTGTGTGTGTGTGTGTGTGTGTGTGTGTGTGTGTGTGTGTGTGTGTGTGTGGACTAAGACTGTGTGGATGAAGACTGTGTGTATGTCTGTGTGTGTGGATGGAGACTGTGTGTATGTGTGTGTGTGTGGATGAAGACTGTGTGTGTGTGTGTATGTGTGTGTTTGTGGATGAAGACTGTGTGTGTGTGTGTGTGTGTGTGTGTGTGTGTGTGTGTGTGTGTGTGTGTGTGTGTGTGTGTGTGTGCATTGTGTGTGTGTGTGTGTTGTGTGTGTGTGTGTGTGTGTGTTGTGTGTGTGTGTGTGTGTGAATGTGTGTGTGTGTGTGCGTGCAGCCAGGTCACCCGTGATACAAGTCACTATTCACGTCCATCTAAGGACATTTGGACAATTTTGAAGTGGTTAAGGGTAGGCATTATCTCCTAAAAGATTCTGGTAGGCATTAAGTCTGAATGGTTTAGGTAAGGGTTAAGGTTAGACATTAAGTCTGAATGGTTAAGGTAAGGGTTAAGGTTTGGGATATGCTGAATGGTTAAGGTAAGGGTTAAGGTTAGGCATTAAGTCTGAATGGTTAAGGTAAGGATTAAGGTTTGGGATAGGCTGAATGGTTAAGGTAAGGGTTAAGGTTAGGCATTAAGTCTGAATGGTTAAGGTAAGGGTTAAGGTTTGGGATAGGCTGAATGGTTAAGGTAAGGGTTAAGGTTAGGCATTAAGTCTGAATGGTTAAGGTAAGGGTTAAGGTTTTAGGCATTAAGTCTGAATGGTTAAGGTAAGGGTTAAGGTTAAGGTTAGGCATTAAGTCTGAATGGTTAAGGTAAGGGTTAAGGTTAAGGTTAGGCATTAAGTCTGAATGGTTAAGGTAAGGGTTAAGGTTAGGCATTAAGTCTGAATGGTTTAGGTAAGGGTTAAGGTCTGGGATAGGCTGAATGGTTAAGATAGGGTTAGGTTAGGCATTAAGTCTGAATCCAAGGTAAGGGTTAGGTTAGGCATTAAGTCTGAATGGTTAAGGTAAGGGTTAAGGTTTGGGATAGGCTGAATGGTTAAGGTAAGGGTTAAGGTTAGGCATTAAGTCTGAATGGTTAAGGTAAGGGTTAAGGTTAGGCATTATGTCTGAATGGTTTGAAGGGTCAAGGTTAGGGATTAGGTCTAAGTTAAGATAAGGGTTAAGGTTAGGCATTAAGCTGAATGGTTAAGGTAAGAGTTAAGGTTAGGCATTAAGTCTGAATGGTTAAGGTAAGGGTTAAGGTTAGGCATTACGTCTGAATGGTTAAGGTAAGGGTTAAGGTTTGGGATAGGCTGAATGGTTAAGGTAAGGGTTAAGGTTAGGCATTAAGTCTGAATGGTTAAAGTAAGGGTTAAGGTTAGGCATTAAGTCTGAATGGTTAAGGTAAGGGTTAAGGTTAGGCATTAAGTCTGAATGGTTAAGATAAGGGTTAAGGTTAGGCATTAAGTCTGAATGGTTAAGGTAAGGGTTAAGGTTAGGCATTAAGTCTGAATGGTTAAGGTAAGGGTTAAGGTTAGGCATTAAGTCTGAATGGTCTAACCCTGAATTTATTTTATGAACAAAGTTATGCAACAGCCAATGTGCCCCTGTGGGAAAAAGTAATTGCCCTCTTACACTGAATAACTGAATGTGCCACCTTTAGCTGCAATGACTGCAACCAAACGCTCCCTGCAGTTGTTGTCGGACTTTTGTCTCTTTCATGCAGAACTGCTTTAACGCAGCAAGATTAGTAGGTTTTCAAGCTGCTCGTGTCAAGTCCTGCCTCAACATCTCAATTGGGATTAGGTCTGGACTTTGACTAGGCCGTTCTAAACCTTCAACATCTCAATTGGGATTAGGTCTGGACTTTGACTAGGCCGTTCTAAACCTTCAACATCTTCATTGGGATTAGGTCTGGACTTTGACTAGGCCGTTCTAAACCTTCAACATCTCCATTGGGATTAGGTCTGGACTTTGACTAGGCCGTTCTAAACCTTCAACATCTTCATTGGGATTAGGTCTGGACTTTGACTAGGCCGTTCTAAACCTTCAACATCTCATTGGGATTAGGTCTGGACTTTGACTAGGCCGTTCTAAACCTTCAACATCTTCATTGGGATTAGGTCTGGACTTTGACTAGGCCGTTCTAAACCTTCAACATCTCCATTGGGATTAGGTCTGGACTTTGACTAGGCCGTTCTAAACCTTCAACATCTCCATTGGGATTAGGTCTGGACTTTGACTAGGCCGTTCTAAACCTTCAACATCTCCATTGGGATTAGGTCTGGACTTTGACTAGGCCGTTCTAAACCTTCAACATCTCCATTGGGATTAGGTCTGGACTTTAACTAGGCCATTCTAAACCTTCAACATCTCCATTGGGATTAGGTCTGGACTTTGACTAGGCCTAAACCTTCAACATCTCCATTGGGATTAGGTCTGGACTTTGACTATAAACCTTCAACATCTCCATTGGGATTAGGTCTGGACTTTGACTAGGCCGTTCTAAACCTTCAACATCTCCATTGGGATTAGGTCTGGACTTTGACTAGGCCGTTCTAAACCTTCAACATCTCCATTGGGATTAGGTCTGGACTTTGACTAGGCCGTTCTAAACCTTCAACATCTCCATTGGGATTAGGTCTGGACTTTGACTAGGCCGTTCTAAACCTTCAACATCTCCATTGGGATTAGGTCTGGACTTTGACTAGGCCGTTCTAAACCTTCAACATCTCCATTGGGATTAGGTCTGGACTTTGACTAGGCCGTTCTAAACCTTCAACATCTCCATTGGGATTAGGTCTGGACTTTGACTAGGCCGTTCTAAACCTTCAACATCTCCATTGGGATTAGGTCTGGACTTTGACTAGGCCGTTCTAAACCTTCAACATCTCCATTGGGATTAGGTCTGGACTTTGACTAGGCCGTTCTAAACCTTCAACATCTCCATTGGGATTAGGTCTGGACTTTGACTAGGCCGTTCTAAACCTTCAACATCTCCATTGGGATTAGGTCTGGACTTTGACTAGGCCATTCTAAACCTTCAACATCTCCATTGGGATTAGGTCTGGACTTTGACTAGGCCATTCTAAACCTTCAACATCTCCATTGGGATTAGGTCTGGACTTTGACTAGGCCATTCTAAACCTTCAACATCTCCATTGGGATTAGGTCTGGACTTTGACTAGGCCATTCTAAACCTTCAACATCTCCATTGGGATTAGGTCTGGACTTTGACTAGGCCGTTCTAAACCTTCAACATCTCCATTGGGATTAGGTCTGGACTTTGACGAGGCCGTTCTAAACCTTCAAATGTGTTGCTTTTTAGCCATTTTCATGTAGACTTGATTGTGTGTTTTGGATCGTTGTCTTGCTGCAGGACCCAGCTGCACTTCAGCTCTGGTTCACAGACGGGTGGCCTGATATTCCCCTGTAGAATTCTCTGATACAGAGCAGAATTCAAGCTTCCTTCTATTAAGGCAAGTCGTCTAGGTCCTGAGGCATGTTAAAAATCAACCAATGTGACGTTTTGAGACCTAATCCCAATTGAGATGGCAGGACTTGAAACCAGCAGTTCGTGCTTGAAAACATACAAATGTTGCTGAGTTAAAGGAGTTGCAAGAGTGGGCCAAATTAAAAAAAATATATATAAATATAAAAATATAGAAAACATCAGAAAGGAGGCAAATGCTTTTCACAACACTGTATATATCCTGAACTGTCACACCCTGATCTGTTTCACCTGTCTTTGTGCTTGTCTCCACCCCTCCAAAACAGTGCTTAAATAGCCTTGAACACGTAACCAAATTCAATCCAAAACAGTGCTTAAATAGCCTTGAACCCCTTATTATGTCCAAAACATGATTTAGCCTCTCTTTCTTTTACCCCATCCCCTGTCTCTCTCCCTTTCTCTGTCCTCTCTTCCTCTCTGCCCCACTGTTTCTCTCGCTCCTTTCTGTCTCTTCCTCTCTGCCCCACTCTCTGTTTCTCCTCTCCTTTCTTTGTCTCTCTCTTCCTCTCTGCCCCACTCTCTGTTTCTCTCTCTCCCTTTCTTTGTCTCTCTCTTCCTCTTCTCTGTCTCTCTTTCTTCTCTCTCTTCCTCTCCCTCTCTGTTTCTCTCTCTCCCTTTCTGTCTCTCTCTTCCTCTCTGCCCCACTCTCTGTTTCTCTCTCTCCTTTCTTTGTCTCTCTTCCTTCCTCTCTCTGTCTCTCTCTTCCCCCTGTTTCTCTCTCTCTGTCTCTCTCTTTCTCTCTCTGTTTCTCTCTCTCCCTTTCTTTGTCTCTCTCTTCCTCTCTGCCCCAGTTCTCTCTCTCTTTTCTCTCTCTCAAAACTTTGATTAATTTCTGGGAATTGATTTCTCTCGAGTTTAAAGAACGAGGGATAGAGCGAGTCAGAGAGAGGGGGGAGAGGGAGAGAGGGACATAGGGAGGAAAAGATGGGCAGAGAGAGAGTGTGGGTGGAGAGAGAGAGAGAGAGAGAGAGAGAGAGAGAGGGAGGAGTCCATCCCGTATTCAGAGTAGTGCCTCTATGCAGGTCTCTGATGAACCTTCGTGGAGGAAAAAGCCAATGCTTGCAGTCTGATGCACCAAACCACCTTCTCTCTCTTCCTCTCTGTCCCTCTGTCTCTCTCTTCCACTCTGTCCCTCTGTCTCTCTCTTCCACTCTGTCCCTCTGTCTCTCTCTTCCACTCTGTCCCTCTGTCTCTCTCTTCCACTCTGTCCCTCTGTCTCTCTCTTCCACTCTGTCCCTCTGTCTCTCTCTTCCACTCTGTCCCTCTGTCTCTCTCTTCCACTCTGTCCTCTGTCTCTCTCTTCCACTCTGTCCCTCTGTCTCTCTCTTCCACTCTGTCCCTCTGTCTCTCTCTTCCACTCTGTCCCTCTGTCTCTCTCTTCCCTCTGTCCCTCTGTCTCTCTCTTCCACTCTGTCCCTCTGTCTCTCTCTTCCACTCTGTCCTCTGTCTCTCTCTTCCACTCTGTCCCTCTGTCTCTCTCTTCCACTCTGTCCCTCTGTCTCTCTCTTCCACTCTGTCCCTCTGTCTCTCTCTTCCACTCTGTCCTCTGTCTCTCTCTACTCTGTCCCTCTGTCTCCTTCTTCCACTCTGTCCCTCTGTCTTCAGTCTTCCTCTCTGTCCCTCTGTCTCTCTCTTCCACTCTGTCCCTCTGTCTCTCTCTTCCACTCTGTCCCTCTGTCTCTCTCTTCCTCTCTGTCCCTCTGTCTCTTTCTTACTCTCTGTCCCTCTGTCTCTCTCTTCCTCTCTGTCCCTCTGTCTCTCTCTTCCTCTCTGTCCCTCTGTCTCTCTCTTCCTCTCTGTCCCTCTGTCTCTCTCTTCCTCTCTGTCCCTCTCTGTCTCTCTCTTCCACACTGTCCCTCTGTCTCTCTCTTCCTCTCTGTCCCTCTGTCTCTCTCTTCCTCTCTGTCCCTCTGTCTCTCTCTTCCACTCTGTCCCTCTGTCTCTCTCTTCCACTCTGTCCCTCTGTCTCTCTCTTCCACTCTGTCCCTCTGTCTCTCTCTTCCACTCTGTCCCTCTGTCTCTCTCTTCCACTCTGTCCTCTGTCTCTCTCTTCCACTCTGTCCCTCTGTCTCTCTCTTCCACTCTGTCCCTCTGTCTCTCTCTTCCACTCTGTCCCTCTGTCTCTCTCTTCCTCTCTGTCCCTCTGTCTCTCTCTTCCACTCTGTCCCTCTGTCTCTCTCTTCCACTCTGTCCCTCTGTCTCTCTCTTCCTCTCTGTCCCTCTGTCTCTCTCTTTCCTCTCTCTGTCCCTCTGTCTCTCTCTTCCACTCTGTCCCTCTGTCTCTCTCTTCCACTCTGTCCCTCTGTCTCTCTCTTCCTCTCTGTCCCTCTGTCTCTCTCTTCCACTCTGTCCCTCTGTCTCTCTCTTCCACTCTGTCCCTCTGTCTCTCTCTTCCACTCTGTCCCTCTGTCTCTCTCTTCCACTCTGTCCCTCTGTCTCTCTCTTCCACTCTGTCCCTCTGTCTCTCTCTTCCCTCTGTCCCTCTGTCTCTTTCTTACTCTTTGTCCCTCTGTCTCTCTCTTCCTCTCTGTCCCTCTGTCTCTCTCTTCCTCTCTGTCCCTCTGTCTCTCTCTTCCTCTCTGTCCCTCTCTGTCTCTCTCTTCCACACTGTCCCTCTGTCTCTCTCTTCCTCTCTGTCCCTCTGTCTCTCTCTTCCTCTCTGTCCCTCTGTCTCTCTCTTCCACTCTGTCCCTCTGTCTCTCTCTTCCACTCTGTCCCTCTGTCTCTCTCTTCCTCTCTGTCCCTCTGTCTCTCTCTTCCACTCTGTCCCTCTGTCTCTCTCTTCCACTCTGTCCCTCTGTCTCTCTCTTCCTCTCTGTCCCTCTGTCTCTTTCTTACTCTTTGTCCCTCTGTCTCTCTCTTCCTCTCTGTCCCTCTGTCTCTCTCCTCTGTCCCTGTCTCTCTCTTCCTCTCTGTCCCTCTCTGTCTCTCTCTTCCACACTGTCCCTCTGTCTCTCTCTTCCTCTCTGTCCCTCTGTCTCTCTCTTCCTCTCTGTCCCTCTGTCTCTTTCTTCCTCTCTGTCCCTCTGTCTCTTTCTTCTCTCTGTCCCTCTGTCTTCTCTTCCACTCTGTCCCTCTGTCTCTCTCTTCCTCTCTGTCCCTCTGTCTCTCTCTTCCTCTCTGTCCCTCTGTCTCTCTCTTCCTCTCTGTCCCTCTGTCTCTCTCTTCCTCTCTGTCCCTCTGTCTCTCTCTTCCTCCTCTGTCTCTCTGTCTCTCTCTGTCCCTCTGTCTCTGTCTCTCTCTTCCACACTGTCCCTCTGTCTCTCTCTTCCTCTCTGTCCCTCTGTCTCTCTCTTACTCTCTGTCCCTCTCTGTCTCTCTCTTCCTCTCTGTCCCTCTGTCTCTCTCTTCCTCTCTGTCCCTCTGTCTCTTTCTTCCTCTCTGTCCCTCTGTCTCTTTCTTCCTCTCTGTCCCTCTGTCTCTCTCTCTCTCTGTCTCTCTGTCTCTCTCTCTCTCTCTCTCTCTCTCTCTCTCTCTCTCTCTCTCTCTCTCTCTCTCTCTCTCAGTCTCTCTCTCTCTCTCTCTCTCTCTCTCTCTCTCTCTCTCTCTCTCTCTCTCTCTCTCTCTCTCTCTCTCTCTCTCTCTCTCTCTCTCTCTCTCTCTCTCTCTCTCTCAGTCTCTCTCTCTCTCTCTGTCTCTAGTGGATATTCATTGAACGTCCTCACAATTTATTCCCTTATCAGAAGAGACGGAAAGGAAGAGAGGGAGAGAAAGAAGAGGGGCGAGGGTGGGAAGAGTCAAGCTGCAACTAGAGACCAGAGAATTGTGGGTAAAACATCATGTCTTGTTGCCTTGCTTTTAAACCAACGGGAAGCCAACAGTTGTTTATTCCTAAAACTCTTGAGGGAGCAACAATATCACACATAGCCAATATCAAAGGTACTGAACGTGGGCCAAATGAAACCCTATTCCCTATATAGTGCACTACTTTTGACCAGAGATCTATGGGCCCTAGTGCACCAAATAGGGAATAAGGGTGACATTTGGGAAGCAGACACCGTCTCACACTCATCTCTCAGGTGGCAGACAGCTAGGGTGTGTTTTAACATTCATTCATACACATCAAGGACCACAGAAACGCTGCCACACAAACACACACCACCGCCTCACACCGTCGCACTCTCGATGGGAGGAGAGAAAAAGACATGTACCCATGCTGCTCCACACGCAGACACACACCACCGCCTCACACCGTCGCACTCTCGATGGGAGGAGAGAAAAAGACATGTACCCATGCTGCTCCACACGCAGACACACACATACACACACCCCCAAGGAGGGGCCAACAAAGCACTCATCATTTGCAAAGTGACGGCACTCCTGCATCTGCGGACTGTCTAGAAAGAATATATCATCATAATAGGTAAAAAGTGAAACTAAAGACACACACACACTCAGTCTCTGGACATTCCTTCCTCTTCCCTACTGGCATTTTGGCAACTGTCCCCAATGCTCCTCCATTCAGGCTCAATCCTCTTATTCCCTGTTTCAGTTTCAGGACCTCCCTTCCTGTTCCACACTGGCACTTGGAAACTGCTCCTCCATTGCGGCTCAACCCACACTGTGAGTGGGTGGGTAGTAGTCCATGTTGTTGAAGTAGGAGATAATTGGTTTCTGTAATGGCAGGGTTTCCTAGAAGGTTCAGAGCTCGGTGCTTCCCAGAACCAGAATCAATACTATGAACGCAGATATCAGGGGGGGCAAGCATTTACATACA
>NW_025753131.1:0-7500 GCF_021184085.1 Oncorhynchus gorbuscha
TGATACAGCAAGGAGGTTCCCCAGAGTGGTTTGTGAAACAGCACAGAGGTTTCCCCAGAGTGGGTGGTGATACAGCACGGAGGTTTCCCCAGAGTGGGTTGTGAAACAGCACGGAGGTTCCCCAGAGTGGGTTCCCCAGAGTGGGTTGTGATACAGCACGGAGGTTTCCCAGAGTGGGTGGTGATACAGCAAGGAGGTTTCCCCAGAGTGGGTTGTGATACAGCACGGAGGTTCCCCAGAGTGGGTGGTGATACAGCAAGGAGGTTCCCCAGAGGAGGTTCCCCAGAGTGGGTTGTGAAACAGCACGGAGGTTTCCCAGAGTGGGTGGTGATACAGCACGGAGGTTTCCCCAGAGTGGGTTGTGAAACAGCACGGAGGTTCCCCAGAGTGGGTTCCCCAGAGTGGGTTGTGATACAGCACGGAGGTTTCCCAGAGTGGGTGGTGATACAGCACGGAGGTTTCCCCAGAGTGGGTGGTGATACAGCACGGAGATTTCCCCAGAGTGGGTTGTGATACAGCACGGAGGTTTCCCAGAGTGGGTGGTGATACAGCAAGGAGGTTTCCCCAGAGTGGGTTGTGATACAGCACGGAGGTTCCCCAGAGTGGGTGGTGATACAGCAAGGAGGTTCCCCAGAGGAGGTTCCCCAGAGTGGGTTGTGATACAGCACGGAGGTTCCCCAGAGTGGGTGGTGATACAGCAAGGAGGTTTCCCCAGAGGAGGTTTCCCCAGAGTGGGTTGTGAAACAGCACGGAGGTTCCCCAGAGTGGGTGGTGATACAGCAAGGAGGTTTCCCCAGAGGAGGTTCCCCAGAGTGGGTGGTGATACAGCAAGGAGGTTCCCCAGAGGAGGTTTCCCCAGAGTGGGTGGTGATACAGCAAGGAGGTTCCCCAGAGGAGGTTTCCCCAGAGTGGGTGGTGATACAGCACGGAGGTTTCCCAGAGTGGGTGGTGATACAGCACGGAGGTTTCCCAGAGTGGGTGGTGATACAGCACGGAGGTTTCCCCAGAGTGGGTTGTGAAACAGCACGGAGGTTCCCCAGAGTGGGTTCCCCAGAGTGGGTTGTGATACAGCACGGAGGTTTCCCAGAGTGGGTGGTGATACAGCAAGGAGGTTTCCCCAGAGTGGGTTGTGATACAGCACGGAGGTTCCCCAGAGTGGGTGGTGATACAGCAAGGAGGTTCCCCAGAGGAGGTTCCCCAGAGTGGGTTGTGAAACAGCACGGAGGTTTCCCAGAGTGGGTGGTGATACAGCACGGAGGTTTCCCCAGAGTGGGTTGTGAAACAGCACGGAGGTTCCCCAGAGTGGGTTCCCCAGAGTGGGTTGTGATACAGCACGGAGGTTTCCCAGAGTGGGTGGTGATACAGCACGGAGGTTTCCCCAGAGTGGGTGGTGATACAGCACGGAGGTTTCCCCAGAGTGGGTTGTGATACAGCACGGAGGTTTCCCAGAGTGGGTGGTGATACAGCAAGGAGGTTTCCCCAGAGTGGGTTGTGATACAGCACGGAGGTTCCCCAGAGTGGGTGGTGATACAGCAAGGAGGTTCCCCAGAGGAGGTTCCCCAGAGTGGGTTGTGATACAGCACGGAGGTTCCCCAGAGTGGGTGGTGATACAGCAAGGAGGTTTCCCCAGAGGAGGTTTCCCCAGAGTGGGTTGTGAAACAGCACGGAGGTTCCCCAGAGTGGGTGGTGATACAGCAAGGAGGTTTCCCCAGAGGAGGTTCCCCAGAGTGGGTGGTGAAACAGCAAGGAGGTTCCCCAGAGGAGGTTTCCCCAGAGTGGGTGGTGATACAGCAAGGAGGTTCCCCAGAGGAGGTTTCCCAGAGTGGGTGGTGATACAGCACGGAGGTTTCCCAGAGTGGGTGGTGATACAGCACGGAGGTTTCCCCAGAGTGGGTGGTGATACAGCACGGAGGTTTCCCAGAGTGGGTTGTGATACAGCACAGAGGTTTCCCCAGAGTGGGTTGTGATACAGCACGGAGGTTTCCCCAGAGTTGGTTGTGATACAGCACGGAGGTTTCCCAGAGTGGGTTGTGATACAGCACGGAGGTTTCCCAGAGTGGGTGGTGATACAGCACGGAGGTTTCCCAGAGTGGGTTGTGATACAGCACGGAAGTTTCCCAGAGTGGGTTGTGATACAGCACGGAGGTTTCCCAGAGTGGGTTGTGATACAGCACGGAAGTTTCCCAGAGTGGGTTGTGATACAGCACGGAGGTTTCCCCAGAGTGGGTTGTGATACAGCACGGAGGTTTCCCCAGAGTGGGTTGTGATACAGCACGGAGGTTTCCCAGAGTGGGTGGTGATACAGCACGGAGGTTTCCCAGAGTGGGTGGTGATACAGCACGGAGGTTTCCCCAGAGTGGGTTGTGATACAGCACGGAGGTTCCCCAGACGGGCTCTTCACCCAGCTCTACTGGTCTGGGATACTGGTCTACACCCAGCTCTACTGGTCTGGGATACTGGTCTACACACAGCTCTACTGGTCTGGGATACTGGTCTACACACAGCTCTACTGGCCTGTGATACTGGTCTACACCCAGCTCTACTGGCCTGTGATACTGGTCTACACCCAGCTCTACTGGCCTGTGATACTGGTCTACACCCAGCTCTACTGGCCTGTGATACTGGTCTACACCCAGCTCTACTGGCCTGTGATACTGGTCTACACCCAGCTCTACTGGCCTGTGATACTGGTCTACACCCAGCTCTACTGGTTGACATGGTAGTAAATGAGTGGTAAGTTGACATGGTAGAAAGTTGACATGGTAGTATATTGAGTGGTAAGTTGACATGGTAGTATATTGAGTGGTAAGTTGACATGGTAGTATATTGAGTGGTAAGTTGACATGGTAGTAAGTTGATATGGTAGTATATTGAGTGGTAAGTTGACATGGTAGTATATTGAGTGGTAAGTTGACATGGTAGTATATTGAGTGGTAAGTTGACATGGTAGTAAGTTGATATGGTAGTATATTGAGTGGTAAGTTGACATGGTAGTATATTGAGTGGTAAGTTGACATGGTAGTATATTGAGTGGTAAGTTGACATGGTAGTATATTGAGTGGTAAGTTGACATGGTAGTAAGTTGACATGGTAGTATATTGAGTGGTAAGTTGACATGGTAGTATATTGAGTGGTAAGTTGACATGGTAGTATATTGAGTGGTAAGTTGACATGGTAGTAAGTTGACATGGTAGTATATTGAGTGGTAAGTTGACATGGTAGTATATTGAGTGGTAAGTTGACATGGTAGTATATTGAGTGGTAAGTTGACATGGTAGTAAGTTGATATGGAAGTATATTGAGTGGTAAGTTGACATGGTAGTATATGAGGTAAGTTGACATGGTAGTATATTGAGTGGTAAGTTGACATGGTAGTATATGAGGTAAGTTGACATGGCAGTATATGAGGTAAGTTGACATGGCAGTAAATGAGTGAGTGATGGATTCATCATTACGCCTGCAGAGAGTCTCTCCGGACAGTAAAATGAGTCATAACTTCGGCCTCTCTGAAGTCAGTTCAGAGATGTTTCATTGATAAAGTCCTAACAGATCTGGGTTCACAGCCTCACTCACACGAGGACTTTATTGTGTCGCTAAGTGTCGTTGTTAGGGGGCGTGTCGTTAGGAGGAGAGAGGTTGGATTCCCTGTCCTGTGGGACGACTGGAATCCTAAATTACACCCTATGCCCTACTTCTGAGCAGGATGCACAGGGCAGGGCTAGGGAATAGGAACGCATCGAGGACCGCGGTGGTCAGACGCCCCTTTTCTGATAAGACCTGTCCTGTCAGTGATTCATCCACCCACTGAGGCCTAGCCCTGGCTGGTGGTCAGCGTGAAGCAGGGGGGGTAGAGTACTCCCTGTGGCCACGGAGCCATCACTCACCTGGGGGCAGGTCTGGGTCGGAGGGGGCGGCCTGCTGGAGGCGACGGGGCTTGGGAAGGGTCTTGGAGCTCTCTGAGGCGCTGCGACTGGTGGAGCTAGAACCACTCTCATGGTCGTCCTGCACAGGAAAACAAACACACAGAGAGATTTAATAATCACTTTTGTTTATTATCTATTTCTCTTGCTTTGGCAATGTGTTTCCATGACAATAAAGCACTTAAACTGAATTGAATTCTGAGAGGGAGGGGGAGGGACAGAGAGACAGAGGGGGAGGGAGGGAGGGGAGGAGGGGGTCGGGAGGGAGGGGAGGAGGGGGTCGGGAGGGAGGGAGGGAGGGAGGGAGGGAGGGGGAGGGAGGGAGGGGGAGGGAGGGAGGGAGGGGGGGGAGGGAGGGGAGGGAGGGAGGGAGGGAGGGGGAGGGAGGGAGGGGGGGGGGAGGGGGAGGGAGGGAGGGGGGAGGGGAGGAGGGGGGGGGGAGGGAGGGAGGAGGGAGGGAGGGGAGGAGGGAGGGAGGGAGGGGAGGGAGGGGGGGGTCACAAGGACGCTGCAGAGGGGTGGGAGGTTGAGGGGGAGGGAGGGGTAACAAGGATGCTGCAGAGGGGTGGGAGGTTGAGGGGAGGGAGGGGTCACAAGGACGCTGCAGAGGGGTGGGAGGTTGAGGGGGAGGGAGGGGTAACAAGGATGCTGCAGAGGGGTGGGAGGTTGAGGGGAGGGAGGGGTAACAAGGATGCTGCAGAGGGTGGGAGGTTGAGGGGGAGGGAGGGGGAGGGAGGGAGGGAGGGAGGAAGGGAGGGAGGGGGAGGGAGGGAGGGAGGAGGGAGGAGGGAGGGAGGGGAGGAGGGAGGGGGGGTCACAAGGATGCTGCAGAGGGGTGGGAGGTTGAGGGGGAGGGAGGCGTAACAAGGATGCTGCAGAGGGGTGGGAGGTTGAGGGGGAGGGAGGGGAGGGGTAACAAGGATGCTGCAGAGAGGTGGGAGGTTGAGGGAGGGGTGTAGACATGCACCAGTGATCATCACTAACACTCCTCCCTGGTTTACAACCTCCTCCAGTGCCCTTATGAACCCTAATCAATACATACAGGGGGTATGGGACACTGCAGGGCAGAGAGCACACACACACACACACACACACACACAGGATCAGGTGGTTAACATGTCAGTCTGAGAACTCAGCGCTGTTCTGACGAACCTAAACACTAAAGGTGTCAAAACCAAAAACACAAATAACCCCTCTTCCTCCTCCCCCTCTTCCTCCTCCCCCTCTCCTCTCCCTCTTCCTCCCTCCTCTCCCTCTTCCTCCCTCCTCTCCCTCTTCCTCCCTCCTCTCCCTCTTCCTCCCTCCTCTCCCTCTTCCTCCCTCCTCTCCCTCTCCCTCTTCCTCCCTCCTCTCCCTCTTCCTCCCTCCTCTCCCTCTTCCTCCCTCCTCTCCCTCTTCCTCCCTCCTCTCCCTCTCCTCCCTCCTCTCCCTCTTCCTCCCCCTCTCCTCCCTCCCCCTCTCCTCCCTCCTTCCCCTCTTCCTCCCTCCTCTCCTCCCCTTCCCTCCTACTTCTCCTCCCCTTCTCCTCCCTTCCCTCCCTCCTCTCCTCCCTTCCCTCCTACTTCTCCTCCCCTTCCCTCCTACTTCTCCTCCCTTCCCTCCTACTTCTCCTCCCCTTCCCTCCCTCCTCTCCTCCCCTCCTACTTCTCCTCCCCTTCCCTCCCTCCTCTCCTCCCCTTCCCTCCTACTTCTCCTCCCCTTCCCTCCTACTTCTCCTCCCCTTCCCTCCTACTTCTCCTCTCCTCCCCTCCTCCTCTCCTCCCCTCCTACTTCTCCTCCCCTTCCCTCCTACTTCTCCTACCTTCCCTCCTCCTCTCCTACCTTCCCTCCTACTTCTCCTCCCCTCCCTCCTACTTCTCCTCCCCTTCCCTCCTACTTCTCCTCCTCCCCCTCCTCCCTTGTTCATTCTTCATTCCCCCTTCCTCCTCCCTCCCTCCCTTCCCCCCCTCCCTTCCTCCTCCCCCTGTTATACTGTGACAACTCTCCAGCCATCCATTTTAACCTCCAGGTTAGACAGGATGTGATCAGACCAGTCCTCTGCTTGTGGTGTTAGTGTAGTAATGAAGACGACATTAAAACATGGACTGAATGAGTGTGTTTCCCCCAGTCGGTCGGTCGGTCGGTGGGCTAAAGTAAACACAGCGATGCCAAAACAGACTGTCTGGTGAAAATATTTACACTGAGCTCCTACACACACACACACACACACACACACACACACACACACACACACACACACACACACACACACACACACACACACACACACACACACACACACACACACACACACACACACACACCACAGAGCCGCCGTGGCAGAGGGTTTTCCGTGGCCCAGCTCGGTGGGAACTGGTAAACAGAGCGAGGAGGAATAATAAATACCTCATCAAGGTTGTGAATTATAGAAACAGGGCAACAATAAGAAAGAGATTATAGTCTGATTATCTCACACTTCATCTGCAAACGTTCCGTCACTTCAAAACGCTGTTTACGGACAGACGTTTAAATACACATAAAGCACAGGGGACCTGACACAGTGACAATCAGTATAGGGGGGCTCCTAGGGAGGGGGCTCCTGGGGGGCCTCCTGGGGGGGCTCCTGGGGGGCTCCTAAGGGGGGCTCCTGGGGAGGGGCTCCTGGGGATGGGCTCCTGGGGGGCTCCTGGGGGATGGGCTCCTAGGGGGGGCTCCTGGGGGGGGGGGTACTGGGGGGAGGGGCTCCTAGGGGGGCTCCTGGGGGGGGAGGCTCCTGGGGGGGGGCTCCTGGGGGGGCTCCTGGGGATGGGCTCCTGAGGGGGGGCTCCTGGGGGATGGGCTCCTAGGGGGGCTCCTGGGGGGTCCTGGGGGGTGTTCCTGGGGGGCTCCTGGAGGGGGCTCCTGGGGGAGGGAGCTCCTGGGGGGGGGCTCTTGGGGGAGGGGCTCCTAGGGGGCTCCTGGGGGGGGGCTCCTAGGGGGGCTCCTGGGGGGTTCCTGGGGGGTCCTGGGGAGAGTTTAGGTGGGGGTCTCCTGTGGAGGGTCTGGGGAGAGATCCTGGGTAGGGCTCCTGGGGAGGGATCCTGGGGAGGGTCTGGGGAAGGTAGAGGAGGTAAAGGGCTTGGAGGTGGGATGTTCTGCCTGGCCTCCAGGCGTGTCAACTCAGCTGTTGCCCTGAGGAGTAGAGATGACGGCCGGCAGAGAGCAGAGAAGCCCTGTCAGTTTGAGTGACAGGAGAGGGGGACCCCTACCCAGAAAGTAAGTAGGGGCGGAGGGTTAGGGCACAGGAAAGCAAAGCATGACCTCTCACCCCCCGTAGACGTCTGGCTCTAGTGGTCCTGCGTCGAGGTCTTGTCTGAGGGGGAACCAATGATTGGAGAAACTAAGGCCAAAGCCATCCATCACGTGACACCATTCATTCCTATGTGAAGACACAATAGGGGAGGGTCTGGGTGGCTCCTGGGGGGGGGGCTCCTGGGGGAGACACAATAGGGGAGGGTCTGGGTGGCTCCTGGGGGCTCCTGGGGGGGGCTCCTGGGGGAGACACAATAACGCAAGTCGCTTTTTAGCTCAGACGGCGTCTCATAGAAACAACATGTACAGT